>NC_079216.1:39801363-40101363 GCF_029633865.1 Lampris incognitus | reverse complement strand
AGTCCTTTTGGATTATTCAAATTGATTTCATGGTTTGCCTGTTTTATGGACTCTTACCCAAGCATCAATTATTGCACTGACTCCCTGCAATCTTGCTGAGAACGTGTAGACTCATCTCTCAGCTCAACGGCCAACTTCCACTTTCTTTTCTGTGAACATTGATCAACCGGTTCAATATCACTATGCCTTGTGAGGACTACCTAAAAGCAATAAATGACATTACTAACCTTAAAGATGATGTCCAACGGCTCTCAGATGAACTCTGAAAAAACGACTCCCTTTTATCCAATTTTACTGACACTGCAGTCACACAGTCCAAAACAATCTCAGTCATGAACTCAGTCATCAGAATCAGAATACTTTATCTCTGACAACATCCTCTGGGACCCATCATCTCGTTGCCTGCCCTCCTCCTGCTCCACTCCCACCTCACAGGCTACCTAGTCAGAGATGGCAGTCAGACGTGGCAAGACAGAAAGACCCCGAGCTGCCTCGCCTCAACCCATAAATCTCTAATGTCAGTTTACCACGTTATCAGCTGATGCCATGGTTCACCCATTGATGCCCCTGTGGCTGTTGCCATTTCCATGGCCAATGTTGCTCCTTCCCACGTGAAACTGGTCCCTGCTCCAGCTGGGACTACTACTGCAATGGCTGCCCCAGCTGCTGCCGTGGCCGACCCACCTCCTGCTGCTGCTGCTGCCAACCACAAGTCCTCCTACACGGGTCCCTCTGCATCGTCCTCCCTGGTGTTCGGGCAAGTTGGTTACTCCCAGTCCCAATGCCACTTCCTCAGGCCAACAACATTCATCCCCTCCCAAGACTATCCCTGACAGCACTGTCAATCAGTCACTCACTCCTCTCTTCCAATCTACTGCCTTGATCATCAGGGACTCCACAGTCCAAAACATCCATTTCGTAAATGCAGTCACACACTGCTTTCTTGGAAGTATTATCCCAGACATCCTAGATAATCTCCCAGGACTCCTTGATTCATTTCCCACATTTATGAAAGTAATAGTCCACAACAGCTCCAATGACACTGCCCGTCAGCAGTCTGAGCTGACAAAAGGTGATTTTATTCATCCTTGCAATCTCATCAACAGTTGTGGAAAAACTGCTTTTATTTCTGGCCCAATTCCCACACTGGGTCGAGGTATAGGGCATTTTAGCAGGATTCTCAGCCTTCATACCTGGCTTCAGTCCGTGAGTATAGTGCACAACATTGGTTTTATTCATGAAGCTAACTTGTTCTGGGAACACTCGGCTCTGTATAGAAGAGAAGGTCTTCACCTGAATATGCTAGGTAGTCACATGCTTGCTGCTAAATTGCAGCATGCTGATATGTCCTCAACACTTGACTGACTATTTACATCACACATGTGCCTTTCTGAACCCTCCTCTTCCCCTTTGCCCACAACAATATCTGTCTCGTTCTTTGCTCACACCAGCTCCCCCTTGTGGTACGATTGCACTGCTGTTCTATCCCTTCCCATCCGTACCATATTATCAACAGACCTCATTACCCTCACTGTCACCATAACAAAAGACATGTGAATCAGTTGAATCTCCGTCCCCTTCCTCAGCCCTCACAACTTATCATAAAGCAACATCATCTGAAACTGGTTTTGCTCAACACACGTTCATTCAATAACAAAAGTTTCATTCTGGATGAATTTATGACTGACAGTAACCTTGAGTTCTCTGCTTCACTGAAACCTGGCATAAGCCCCTGGACCATTTCTCATTAAACCAGACCACACCCACAGGATTCACATACATTGATAAACTGTCTTGAGGAGCAGGGAGGTGGTGTTGCTGCTGTTTACATGAAGGACATTAAAACAACCACCATTTCCATTCCTGTCACTCATTCTTTTGAACACTTTGCCTTCAAACCCTCTGGTCCCACTCCCTTGATCACTGCCATTATTTACTGCCCCCGTCCCCTGTCCAAGCCAAACCCTTTCTTTCTTTCTGACTTCTCTGATTTTCTGACCCAGCCATGTGCAATCTCACCTATATGTTTCCTCCTGCATGATTTTAATATTCACATTGATGACATCGACTCTAAATCTGCGATAGAATTCCTGGAAATGCTACAATGCTTCAATTTCACACAACATATCAACTTCACCACTGCTCCACTGGTCTCACAAAACATCAACTCTCCAGCCTCAACCTCAATATCGCTGACCATCTGCCAATCAACATGGACATTGACATCCCTATATATCTTCGTCCCAAAAGTCAAAGGCATAATATCCTTCAGAAATCTCAAATCTCCCCCTCAGCTGTTTCTGCCTCTCTTGCCAGTAAAATGTCTGCCTCCCCTTCCCCGCTGTCTGATAATCCCTCCACTCTTATTGATTATTATAATGACTCACTCTCCTCTTGTCTTGATCAGCTGGCCCCCATTAAATCCGAACTCCATCAAATGAAATCCCGTAGGCGCCAGCTCGAAAGACTTTGTAAGAAAGCTGGTCTAACAGTCCATCTCCAAGTCTACACAGACTACCTTCAACAATAAAAGGACACTGTCATCACAGCCAGGTCCACCTACAACTCATACCTCATACACTCTGGCTCCATCAACCCACCCAAGGCTCTCTTTTCCACAATAAACAACCTTCTCAAACCAAGTCAAAATACCTCCAGTTCCTTCACAGTTAACAAGTGCAACGCTTTCATTTTTCCAATCTAAAATTGACACTCTACAGCAACCTGACCACCTCTCCCACTGTCTCCACCCCCCTCTTTTTTTTTTAACCACTCAGCCTCCATCAAAGTTCTCCCCTGTCTCCCCAATGGAGCTGTCCAACTTTATGGTAGGAATTAGAAGCTCTACTTGTGTTCTGGATCCCATCCCATCTAATCTGTCCCCCAGCTATCTCTTCACTCATCACAGAAATTTTTAACTCCTTCAGCTCTGGTTCAGTCCCCCATATACTTACTGGCTGCTTGCTGTACAGCCACAACTGCATGGTCACACACAGCTCCAATTTGGTAGTTAAGTTCACCGACAATACGACAGTGATGACATTATTACTGATGACAACAAGATGGCCTACAGGACAGAAGTCAACAACCTGACACAGTGGTGCCAGGAGAACCTCACTCTAAGTGTCAATAAGGCCAAGGAGATGATCGTGGAATATAGAAGGAAAGGAGAGAAGCTGGACTCCATCACCATCATCACGTCTGCTGAAGATTGAGTCAGCAGCTTCAAGCTCCTCAACATTTACATTACTGAGGACCTCACCTGGGATGAGCACACCGGGCATATGGTGAAAGGGGCACAGCAACGCCTCTTTCACCTCAGGCGACTGAAAAAGTTTGGCATAGGGCCCAAGATCCTGTGGGCCTTCTACAGAGGCACAACTAAAAGCATCCTGATTGAATGCAGCCTCCCCTATCACAGACTGTTTCAGCTGATGCCATCTGGCAAGTGGTATCGCAGCCTCAAGGCATTGACCAGCAGGCTCTGGGACAGTTTCTTCCACCAGGAAACCAGGTTTATGAACAATAAACACTATTGGCCTGTTGCCTTCCTGGTCTGTGTGACACACACACACACACACACACACACACACACACACACACACACACACACACACACACACACACACACACACACACACAGCTGGATATACACAAACACACACAAACATGCAAACAATTACATAAATATATGCATATTTATATGCACATGGCCTACACTTTCAATACCTTACATACACTGCACACTATTTATAGTATTTATATTATTGTTTTATTTTATTGTCCTTTTATTGCTATTGTTGCTGCAATGTCAAGGAGCTGATACACAAGAATTTTACTCTCTTATAGTTGTATAATGGACTGTAACCATAAAGGATCTTGCTTCTCCTGGATTGTCACCTTGCCAAGTTGGGGAGGGAGCTAGAAAAGGTCCCCTAAACATAATATGCCTCATACCTCCTTGTCTGGACCACCGCATCCGTAAGCACCACCACCATGCAATCAGAAACAGAAACTCGTATATTTTGTAGCCTGGAACATATTAACCCTCATGGACGATCAATCCAGCGATCGACCTGAACTGCGCACTGCCATCATTATCCGAGAGCTGAGGAGATTGATATTGCCAGACTCTCAGAAACCCAACTGGCCGACCAAGGGCAGCTGAAAAAGGAGAAGGGTGGTTACACTTTCTTCTGGAAAGGAAAAGCAGCTGATGAGCCGAGGATCCACGGTGTTGGCTTTGCCATCAAAAACAGCCTCATCTGCTACTGTGCTGAGTTTCCTCTGGGCATCAATGAATGCCTGAGAACAATACAACTGGTGCTTGTAAATAACCAAAGCATCACTGTCATCAGTGCATAAGCTCCAACACTTGACTCACAAGATCAAGTAAAGAAAACCTTCTATGCTGACCTGGACAATGTTCTCATCAAAGTACCTACGGAGGATAAGCTAATCCGGTTTGGAGATTTCAATGCTAGAGTGGGACAAAATTACAGCTTATGGAAAGCATAATTGGCAAGGAATGAGTTGGAAACACCAAATCCAATGGCATCCTGCTGTTAACAACATGCTCAGCACACAGCCTAACCATCACCACCTCACTCTTCCGCCATAAGAACACCCCCCCCCCTTTTCCTCCCCAATTGTATCTGGCCAATTACCCTACTGTTCTGAGCTTTCCCAGTCGCTGCTCTATCCCCTCTGCTGATCCAGGGAGGACTGCAAACTACCACATGTCTCCTCCGATATATTTGGAGTTGCCAGCTGCTTCTTTTCGCCTGACAGTGAGGAGTTTTGCCAAGAGACAGAGCGTGGGAGGATCACGCTATTCCTCCCAGTTCCCCCTCCCTCCCGACCGACCAGAGGAGGCACTAGTGCAGTGACTAGGACACACACCCACAGCCGGCTTCCCCCCCGCAGACATGGCCAATTGAGTCTGTAGAGACGCCCGACCAAGCCGGAGGTAATACGGGGATTCGAATCAGCGATCCCCGTGTTGGTAGGCAATGGAATAAACCATTGTGCTACCCAGACGCCCCAGAAGAACAAATTTAAAACAACCTGTAGGCACCCTCGTTCTAACATTTGATACCTCATTGACTACAATATCGTCCATCAAAGAGACCGAAGAGAGGTACTTAACACCAGAGTGATGATCAGTGCAGATGACTGCTGGACTGACTGCCACCTTATCCGCTTCACACTGTCCATCCATCTTCACCACAACAGAAGGGTGCAGAAAAAGCAGAGCCACTCAAAGCTCAACCTCAAACGACTGACTGATACCTCAGTTCGTCGACAGTTCCAGGCTACGCTCGGTACGTCAATGCTCAAGTAATATCCACATGATATTGAAAGCCACTGAGATATGTTCAGGACTGCAATCACTCGCACCTGTAAAACCACTCTTGGACATAAGATGAAGAACCCCAAAGATTGATTTGATAAGAATGACCTGGAAATCCAACTGTTAATCAACATCAAGAGGCAAGCCTTTACCATCTGGCAGAATGACATCAACTCCCAAAATAAACGAGCTGCCCAGGCAAGAGCAAAGTCAGCCATCCAAAGCCTGGTCAGGGAGTTGAAGAACCAGTGGTGAATGAAGAGGGCCCTTGAGCTCCAACACCTTGCAGACTCTGGGGATACCAGAGGCTTCTTCGATGCTACTAAAGCAATATACGGTCCCAGCCACTGTCTTCTAATGCTCCTTCACTCCAAAGACGGGCACACACTGCTAACAGACAATATGTCAATCAAAAAGAGGTTGAAAGAGCACTACCGGGACCTTTTAAACTGGAAATCTAGCCCTGAGATAGATGCTCTCCAACAACACCTTCAACAACCTGAAGAGGAGGACATAGCAGCACCATCTAGTCTAAGAGAAGTCTAGGATGCCATCAAGAAGATGAAAACCAACAAGGCCACTCATCCTGATGGAATACTGGCAGAAGTACTGAGGACAGGTGGACCTAAACTCCACAGACATATCCATGCCCTGCTACTTAAATATGGGAAAAAGAGGAAATCCCTGAGCAACTTAAGGATAAACTCGTTGTCTCTATCTTTAAGAAAGGGGACAAAGCTGAGTGCAGAAACTACTGTGGCATTTCCCTGCTTTCCACCACAGGGAAAGCTTTGGCTGGGGTCTTGCCCAACAGACTTCTCCCAGTATCAGAAGAAATTCTGCCTGAACCCCAGAGCAGTTTTTGTCTTAAAAGAAGCACCATGGACATGATTTTTACTGCTCGCCAACTCCAAGAATAAGCTTAGGAAAAGAATCAACCATTGTACATGGCCTTTATAGACTTAACCAAAGCTTTTGATTCCATAAACCCCCAGGCCTTCTGTCTAGTTTTGTCAAAAATAGGCTGACCTGACAAGTATATTAGAGTACTACGACTACTACATGAAAATATGTCAGCCAGAGTACTCAGAAACGAGACAGAGTCCTTCAAGGTCTAAACAGGAGTTAAACAAGGCCATGTCATTGCCCCAACCCTGTTCTCTGTCTTCATTGCCACCAACCTCCACCTCACGGTCCCCAATCTGCCTCAGGGATGAAATCATGTATAGAACTGATGGAAATCTTCTGAACATTAACAGATTCAGGGCTAAAAGTAAAACCTCCACCACATCCATCAGTGAGCTGCAATACGCCGATAACACCTTAGTGTCCATTGTAGAAGAGGAACTACAGCGCACACTGGACGCCTTTGCAAAGGTATATGAGCAGCTTGGGCAGGCCATTCACATAAGAAAGACACATATCCTCTACCAACCCCAACCCAACAGAAATATGCCTTCTCTGTCCCCATCAATCTCTGCAGACAACACCAGACTCAAAAACGTGTAACAGTTCCCATATCTTGGTAGCCTTATCTCCTTCAAAGCCAACATTGACAGTGAAACACACCATTATCTCAGTTGTGCCAGCCGGGCCTTCTCAATATTGAGAAAAAGGGGTTTTGAAAACCATGACCTTCAGGCCAGAACAAAAATTCTGGCCCTACAAAGTGGTAGTACTGCCCACTCTACTGTATGGGTCAGAAACATGGACCGCGCATAGCAGACACCCGAAGGCACTCGAGGCATCCAAACAGCGATGCCTCAGGAAGATCCTTAAGATCAGCTGGGAGGATAAGCGCACCAACTTCAGCGTCCTTGAGGAGGCCAACATGCCTACTCTAACTGCCACCATCACACAATATCAGCTGAGATGGACTGGCCATGTCCACTGCATGTTTGACTCTTGCCTCCCGACACAAGTCCTTTATTCTCAGCTCGTGACAGGACGCCATGCCCCAGGAGGACAAAAGAAGTGATATAAAGATAATATCAAGGCCCTTATCAAAAGGTTTGGCATCAACCTTAACAACTGGAAACAAGCAGCAAAAACAGGGAGGCCTGGAGACTGGCTGTCCGTTAGGGTGCTGTGCACTACCACCTGTGCTGCTGAAAACAAGCATAGACTAAGGAGCGAGTTACCAGAAAAGCCCAAACCACATCCTCAACCAGTCATTTCACACACTTGCCCACATCGCCCCAAACTATGCGGCTCCAGGATCGTCCCAGAAGGACCCAGAAGGAGGACAGTCATACTGGACCCCGAGTGACCACCGATGATGAACAATAAAGGATCTTAAACCTTGAATCTTTGATTGGTCATTACCCTGGATATGTAGATATCAGAATGATTATTTTTACTCATAATAACTGTATTGCTGAGTTGTATTTATAATTAGTCACATGATATAGTCCCTTGGAACTATGATTAGTTAAACAGGGACATAAAAATATCTGTAAAAGTAAATATGACGATATAGGCTTAGCAGAAGTTAGTGACAAAATGTCATCCGGTCTGACTTGTCATAACTGAATTTATTTTGACTAACATTTTGACGGTTCATGTTTAACCAGTCAAGACTGAACGACAATTATCTTCCTATCTGAAATGCACATTTGATGTATCATTATTGGTCATGATTGCCAATATTAGATAACTAAATATGTACAGTTAACATTGTGACTGGTGAAAATGCTAAGTTGAAAATCTCAATATTTCAAGATATATTTGACCTGTTATGAATGAGCAAGAGATACTAGAAATAAAGCCATGATTTCATTATTGATTTTCTCAATCTAAATTTAGTCATGTCATTATGTTGAATGGAAATATGACTTGTCAACAATGAATATCTCTTGTAATCGCGTGTGTGAATGAATTTAAAATGGTCTGTCATCATCTATAATCACGTCTCGGTGTCTGTGTGTGTGTGTGTGTGTGGGGGGGGGGGCTGTCAGGGAGACTGGTAATGAATCAGCTTTCATGGACCAACACGGAGAGAATCACACATTGCTTGATTGCCGACCCCTGGTTAAAAATGCTGACATGCATACAAATGTCAGTGTTTGTGTTCCACAACAGCAGAGGTAGACAGAGCGAAACGAGAGAGAGAGAGAGAGAGAGAGAGAGAGAGAGAGAGAGAGAGAGAGAGAGAGAGAGAGAGAGAGAGAGAGAGATACAGGAAAACAAGACAGAAAGTCTTTAATGACCTTAATGATAGCTGAATGGCAGCTTAATGCGGAGCAGTGTAGTTGAGAGATACAGGGAATCAACTGGCTAAATAATTCAACTGAGAGAATGAATGTTTGTCTTTATAGCCTGTCAATCGCGGTGTCTTTTCTACTTACCCGTCTCTCTTTCACTCTGTCTTTCTTTCTCTCTCTCTGATAACTGGCCTCAGATAGCTTAGTTCCAAACTACATTTATTTTTTCACAAACTGACATCTCTTAACAGTGTTACTAAGGACAGAGTGAAAAGTAGAAAAAAAACAACTTTCATTACAATCAATACTGAGGGGTACAATTCTCACCAGAGGTCTGCCCTAAAAGAGCTTTAATCTCCTCCTTTATTTGTACACACAGCATTTTGCAAGTGAAAGAGAAAAAAAGTGAGAGAGAAAAGAGAGAAGGATAAAGACCCTGAGAGAGAGAATATATTGGAGCATCAGGTTGGTTTTGAATGAATCTGCTTCAGGAGGAGGACGACTCTGGTAAGGGTTGCAATAGTTTAAACACTGCCCAATGGGAAAAGAGTAACTCTGTAAATATATGAACTCTAACTCTATGTCATCACCTCAGGCAGATAAATATGATTACCATAATCCGGAGAGCATCCTTTTGCTCCAATCAAAACTGGTAATGGGAATAATGGCAAAAAAGTTTGAAATTTACAGTGTCCTCTCAGGATGCCTGTTGGGAATCCTACTTTAAGAGTCACATATGTATCACAAGGTTTTATGCAGGAAAAAAAACTGTATGCAGTGAGAATTATGCAAGTATACACTCACCGGCCACTTTATTAGGCACACCTGTCCAACTGCTCGTTAACGCAAATTTCTAATCAGCCAATCACATGGCAGCAACTCAATGCATTTAGGCATGTAGACATGGTCAAGACGATCTGCTGCAGTTCAAACCGAGCATCAGAATGGGGAAGAAAGGTGATTTAAGTGACTTTGAACGTGGCATGGTTGTTGGTGCCAGACGGGCTGGTCTGAGTATATCAGAAACTGCTGATCTACTGGGATTTTCACGCACAACCATCTCTAGGGTTTACAGAGAATGGTCCGAAAAAGAGAAAATATCCAGTGAGCGGCAGTTCTGTGGGCGAAAATGCCTTGTTGATGCCAGAGGTCAGAGGAGAATGGCCAGACTGGTTCGAGCTGATAGAAAGGCAACAGTAAGTCAAATAACCACTCATTACAACCGAGGTATGCAGAAGAGCATCTCTGAACGCACAACACGTCGAACCTTGAGGCAGATGGGCTACAGCAGCAGAAGACCACACCGGGTGCCACTCCTGTCAGCTAAGAACAGGAAACTGAGGCTACAATTCGCACAGGCTCACCAAAATTGGACAATAGAAGATTGGAAAAACGTTGCCTGGTCTGATGAGTCTCGATTTCTGCTGCGACATTCGGATGGTGGGGTCAGAATTTGGCGTCAACAACATGAAAGCATGGATCCATCCTGCCTTGTATCAACGGTTCAGGCTGGTGGTGGTGGTGTAATGGTGTGGGGGATATTTTCTTGGCACACTTTGTGCCCCTTAGTACCAACTGAGCATCGTGTCAACGTCACAGCCTACCTGAGTATTGTTGCTGACCATGTCCATCCCTTTATGACCACAGTGTTCCCATCTTCTGATGGCTACTTCCAGCAGGATAACGCGCCATGTCATAAAGCTCGAATCATCTCAGACTGGTTTCTTGAACATGACAATGAGTTCACTGTACTCAAATGGCCTCCACAGTCACCAGATCTCAATCCAATAGAGCACCTTTGGGATGTGGTGGACTGGGAGATTCGCATCATGGATGTGCAGCTGACAAATCTGCAGCAACTGCATGATGCTATCATGTCAATATGGACCAAACTCTCTGAGGAATGTTTCCAGTACCTTGTTGAATCTATGCCACGAAGGATTAAGGCAGTTCTGAAGGCAAAAAGGGGTCCAACCCGGTACTAGCAAGGTGTACCTAATAAAGTGGCCAGTGAGTGTATATCGCTTGACCCCTACAGTGAGGGGGTCTGGGGGCTCTGTCATGCTGTGGGGGGGCATTTTCCTGGCATGGTTTGGGTCCACTTGTCCCCTTAGAGGGAAGGGTTACTGCAAATCAATACAAAGTTATTCTGAGTGATCACCTTTATCTTATGATGAAACATTTCTATCCTGATGGGGGTGGTCTCTTCCAGGATGACAATCCCCCCATCTACAGGGCACGAGGGGTCACTGAATGGTTTGATGAGGATGAAAATGACGTAAATCATATTATACAACAGTCAGTTCCAACCAAGTCATTTGATTGGACAAGAGGCAATCCATGAGTGCTGATATTCAGTATAACAGCACTGGGACTTTTAACTATATGTATCACTCCGCCGCACAGATGTTCTATTAATAACTTGCACGGCAAAGATGGATATATTTGAACAAATAACATTTGAGTTAAATTACGAATGGTCGTCAGAAGAGGACGAAGGGAAGGAAAGCTTAGCTAGGCCTACTTCAGTGCAAAACTGTTGAACTTGGGCAATGGCCCAAGTTCAAGAGCGCAGTTGTGAAACTATTTGTTGGCGGAGCTAAATAAATGACTAAATAAACAAACAAATCATAATCTGTTGTCGCTTATTACTGTTAACTAATAAATGGCGATTGTAGAACTGTTGTATAAAAGCAATATCACATTCAAGGTCGTGCTGTTATACTGAATGCGGCCTCGTACCTACGACTGAATCACAGCCGTGCTGATATTCAGTATAACAGCACTCCCTCTCGCGTGATATTGCTTAATTCTATGGCCTTCACGGTAAGCAGATATCAAGCAAGTTGAACAACTATCGGAGATTGAGGACCAACTTGTGAGACAGCGCTCTCCACCGCCATCATCAAAACAACAATGAAATACAGGTAGTCCCTGGCATGGCTGGATTAGTACCCCTAGGGGCCCGCAGGCACTGAAGCTCATAATGAACTTGACAAACTGACTCCAATACATTAAAGCAGCGTCACACCACAGTGATGCAATACACGTTATGCAAACAGCATATCAAATAAACTCATCCACAAAATATACAGCAACACACAATCACAACAGATAACTGCTCAATGCACAGACAACATAATCAAATGGTTCTTACCTTTAGAAGTTCTTTCTTGACTTTTTCTTTGCAAACTCTGTGATCAAGTCCTTAAAATGCTGCCATCGCAAATGAGCTTGAAGTAACGTTACTTTCCACTGCTTTGTCATCCCCGTCTTTGTCCGTTTCTTCTCCCGTTTTTTCTATCTTGTTGTATCCCTACAGCAGAGGCAGTGTGTCGCTGCTGGAGCTAAGGACTTCCAGGCTAACGTTTTCGCTGCTAGCTAGCTGTTGTGACTTCTCTTATGTACACTATTGTAGTGTTACTATTCGTGGGTTACTAACTTAATCACTATTATATATAAGTACATGGAGACGAGGATGCGGCACGAGTCTGATCTTTACTGACGGAGACATCACACACTACTAGGCTCGACCAGTGTATTACAGAACTCAGTAGTGGTGACAGGCCAACACAACCGAGCACCGAGTGCTCGATCCAATACACCACATCCCTCTTTTCCAACTGAGATGTGGCCTACTCATCAGTTGCTTCAACAGTAGACCCTTTACCGAACCATTAACACTATGGCATTAACACTGAACAAGTATTTTCTACTTGCATAATTCAATGATTAATACAGCATGTTTTTTTTAAATGACATGACTCTCATTAAACAATATAAACCATTTCCTTTTCACATTCTGGTGGTTAGCATGTAAACATTTTGAACATTCAGCAATCTTGCAACATTTCAGGTTAAACACACCTTGTACTCTTTGTTTCACCTTCTTTTTTTCTTTTTTTCTTTTTTTAATAAACACTTGAATGATCACACAAAAGAACCCTGAGGTTAGTCATTGTATCTGGCAGGTCATGTGGTGGTGAGTCGACTGGCACAGGCGCTTGTGAGGGTGAGGGTTGTACCTCTGAATCAAAATGTTCATCACTGTCCGTGTCTCTGAATAGGCTCGGATGTATCTTCCTCAGATGTCGCCTGTTCCTTCTTTGCATCCTCCCAGCCGGTGTCTGCACAGTGTAGGACCGTGGTTCATCTCGCTGTCGGATGACAACGGCAGGCTCCCAGCCGCGCCGCGTTTGCATGTGTATGGTGTCTCCTGGGGTCAACACTGGCAGGGGCTTTGCATGCTGGTCGTAACGTTGTTTTTGGCGGAACTGCAGGTTCCGGATCTTGCTGTGAATGTGCTGTGGGACTGATTGTGTCAGCACAGCACTGGAGCACGGAAGTGTGCTTCGTAGAACTCTCCCCATCAACATTTGTGCAGGTGATACGTCCAGTCCTGTCACCGGTGTGTTCCTCAGTGACAGCAGCACCAGATGTGGGTCAGTGCCGGTCTGCATTGCCTTCTTCAGCGCATGTTTCACTGTCTTTATGGCTCTCTCAGCCATGCCATTTGAAGAGGGAAAACCTGGGCTGGAGTGTGTGAGCTTGAACTCCCATGAAGCTGCAAATGATTTCATCTCATAGCTGGCAAATGGGACATGGTCACTCACTATCTCCCTAGGAATCCCATGTCTGGCAAACACAGACTTCATCTTCTGGATTACTGTGTATGCTGTTTTGTCAGATATGTTGAGCACTTCAGGATATTTGGTTAGGTAATCAACTAACAACAGGTATGACTGACCGTGTAGCTCAAAGATGTCAGCTCCGACTTTCATCCATGGCAGTTCTGGGACCTGATGCGGCATAAGTGGCTCAGCCTGCTGTTTGGGCTGTAGCTGCTGGCATTGCACGCACTTTTCCACCATTGCCTCTATATCTCATGCCATGCCAGGCCAGTGAGACTTTCTTGCTCTGGCTTTTGTGCGCTGCACTCCTTGGTGTGCAAGATGCAGCTTCTCCAAAATCGTGCTCCTGAAGCTCTGGGGTATGATTTTGTCTCCGACCAAGACAATGTCATCTTCCATGCTTATAATGTCCTTTACTGCCCAGTAGGCGTGTAGTTTTCTGTCCAAACTTTTCTTTTTCATGGGCCAGCCTTTCTTGTGTTTCTCACACACAGCTTGCAGCACGCTATCTGCTGCCGTTGCTCTCTTTAATTGGCTGAGTGTTTCCTCGCTCAAGGCATCTGTGGCATCCAAGGCATACACAACTCTCTCATCACAAGGGTTTTCATCAATATGGTCACCTTCTCTGCTAGCTGTAGCGCGTGAGAGTGTGTCGGCAATGTACATGTGCTTGCCTGGTGTGTATGTTACACTCAGATCATACCTCTGCAGTTGTAAAAGCATACCTTGCAGCCGCGCAGGTGCTTTGCTCAGCGGCTTGCGCATGATGACCTCCAGAGGCTTATGATCGGACTGGACAGTTACTGGTCTGCCGTAGACATACTGGTGGAATCTCTTAGCAGCAAACACTATAGCGAGCAACTCTTTCTCTATCTGTGCGTACCTCTTTTCTGTGTCGGTGAGCGCTCGTGAGGCATAGCACACTGGGCGGTCGTCCTGCATCAGACAGGCTCCCAGTCCATCCTTTGAGGAGTCTGCTTGTAGAGTGAGAGGCTGCTTGTGATCGTAGTATCTCAGCACAGGGGCTTGTGTGAGGGTGGTCTTTAGTGCCTTTAGCGCTGAGCTGTGGTGCGGGCACCATTGCCACGCTACATCCTTCTTGAGCAGCTGTCTGAGGGGTGCCGTGAGTGAGGCTTCGTTTGGTATGTATTGCGCTAGGAATTTTGTCATTCCCAGCAGACGTTGGAGACTTTGTTTGTCTTCCGGGGTTGGCATGTCGACAATCGCTTTGATCTTTGTGTCGTCAGCTCTCTGTCCTGCTGCCGTGATAACGTGTATTGTATTTGTGACTTAGCGAGCTCGGCTGGTCTACATATCTCTACGGCCCTGCGCAAAGTAAGCTCATTATCACGTAACAGTCTTTCTTTCAAACGGGCATCATTTATGCTGAACACTAATTTATCCCTTATCATGTCATCTTCATGTCTGCCAAACTCAGAGTCTTTGCTCTTCTGGCGCAGCTCTGTGATGAATCTGTCCACCGATATTCCTCCTGACATCGTGTGCGACCAGAATTGATGGCGTTCGAACACGAAGTTCTTCCGAGGGCTGCAGTAGTCCTTGAAGGCTTTCAGAACGTCCTCCATCGATTCGTCGTCTCCTTCTGGGATGACGGTGAGTGTGTTATACACTTCCAGCGCCTCCTCGCCGATGGTGTGAAGCAGAATGGCTATTTTAACCGTCCCTTCCTTATCCAACGCACCTGAAGCGGTCATGTACAGCTGGAAACGCTGCTCCCATCTTCTCCAGTTTTCTGCGACATTCCCGGTAAGTATCAGCGGTGGTGGCGGCTTGAACTGTTCCATATTTGTGCGCAGGCTAGCACGTGTTAGCTAGCTGCCTCAGCTACCAGCGAACTCGTTGAAGTACCGCCCTCGAATTATACCGTAACTCCGTCTTCTGACACCATGTTGTGACTTCTCTTATGTACACTATTGTAGTGTTACTATTCGTGGATTACTAACTTAATCACTATTATATATAAGTACACGGAGACGAGGATGCGGCACGAGTCTGATCTTTACTGACGGAGACATCACACACTACTAGGCTCGACCAGTGTATTACAGAACTCAGTAGTGGTGACAGGCCAACACAATCGAGCACCGAGTGCTCGATCCAATACGCCACACTAGCTGAGGCTGTGCATTGCTGCAACCGATGGTAGACGCTTCCAGGCTATCGTTACTACTTGCTAGCTCGACATTCTCCATCGGAATGCCCTCTTCTTCACTTTGTTTTCAGTTTTTTGAAAGAAAAAAATTTTTTTAGCGGGACATTTTTTACTGTGGCCGCTTCTTTCGCTTCCTTTTTTTTCTTTTAATAGCCCCGCTGGCCTTTTTGGTTAACGCTGTCCATTTTCTGCTGCTTGGCAAATTTTCCCGCACACTTCTCACTGATACAACCCAAGTGATAGTGAGTCAGGTAAAAATTAACTGTTTTTAACCTTGATGTGGCTTAAGAAAAACTGATCTTGAAACTGTGCAGTTGACTTCCTGTGCAGCGGACTTCCGGCGGGAATCCGGATGTAGTGGTCGCAAAAATTCGTGCTCCCGTCACCTTTTAAAAAAGAACAAATGTCATTACCCCAAACTATTTGAAATACTCCGTGTCGGGCAATTAACGCTACATCAAAACATTTCAGTGAAATAGCTTCTAAATCGTCAAAGCAGACGAGGAAGGATGACACCAAGAAGGACGACGCTCACGCTGTATGCAGCACTTCCTGTGTAGCGCCTGCTTGAAGAACACAAAATGAGCATTCTAGCTGAGTTCAAAATAGCTTTCGCGTCCTTAGAGGAGAAGCTGACTCAAACGCAAGCCACTGTACTGGACCATGACCAGCAGATCATCTCAATGGAGACAAATGCTACCCTTCTAGAACAGCGTGTACATGCACCGGAGGAGAACTGTACTACGTAGGCCGATAGCAACGCTAAGCTAACAGCTAAGGCAGCAGACCTAGAAGGCCGGAGTCGGAGGAGTAATATCAGAATCATTGGTTTGCCGGAGTCTATCAAGGGCCCTCTGCCTACAACTTTCTTCATGGATCTGCTGGTTGAACTGCTTGGCAGACAAGCTTTGCAATCTACCCCTAGTTGGACCGGTCACACACAGCACTCACCGCTAAGTCACCCCCAGGTGGAAAGCCACGAGCTGTGATTATTCGCTTTCACCGTTATCAGATAAAGGAGCTGGTTATTATACTCTGGTACCAGGGAAGCCCATACAGATCTTCGACGATTACACCCCAGAGGTCTTTGAGCAGCGCACAAGATACCGGGAGGCCATGCCAAAGCTTTACAACCTGGGTCTCAAACTGACTTTGCTATTCCCAACTAGGCTAATAATCACGCTGAAAGACAGGAAGGGACTCTCCTCGCGCAAGGAGGCCTGCAACTTTGTGGCGGCCTACCAACCGGCCAACCCGGTATCATGCCAAAGCGTGTAATACACCTGCCTGTCCACTGTTGTAAAACGTGTCAGTGTCACGGTTTGCCTCGCCCAACAATAGTATGTCTGCAGAGCCATGACAGTTCTCGTGAAATGAGTCTCAGTATCTCGCGAGAAGTCCCGTGTTCATGAACGAGTCGACTGGAATGTTTGTATGTTACTAGGCAACAGCTAATGTAGCTAGCCAGTGCTAATTTACGCTGCGTTCCCGTGTTCATGAATGAGTCGACTGGACTGTTTGTATGTTACTAGGCAACAGCTAATGTAGCTAGCTAGTGCTAATTTACGCTGATGTGGCTATGGAGCTTCACCGTTAGTTTTACTAGACGTTAGCTAACTACTTTATTGCCAAACTGGCATTTGTTAATTTCATTTAGACATAACGATAGCTAAATGTTAGCTAGCTAGCAAGCAAGCAGTAGCTACCTAGCTAGCAAGATGGCGGTACTTCCGGAACAGATCGGGTAGTGACACTTGTCGTTGTCTGTGCCACAGAGAAGTAGCGATATTGGAGAAAAACGAATTGGATGACTACGTTCAACTACACTGCTCAAAAAAATAAAGGGAACACATAAGCAATGCAATGTAGCTCCAAGTCAATCACACTTTTGAGATATCAACCTGTCCAGTTAGGAAGCAACACTGATTTGTAAATCAATTTCACCTGTTGGTAAATTGTCTAATTTCCACCATGTGGAAATCAGACAATTTGCAAAACAACCCCTATAAAAGGAATGGATTTGCAGGTGGTGGCCACAGACCATTTGCCTGTCCTCATCTTTTCTGGCCAATCTTTGGTTAGTTTTTCATTTTGCTAGTGCCCTCACCACTAGAGGTGGCATGAGGCGGTATCTGCAACCTACAGAAGTTGCTCAGGTAGTGCAGCTCATCCAGGATGGCACATCAATGCGTGCTGTGGCAAGAAGATTTGATGTGTCTCCCAGCACAGTGTCCAGAGCATGGAGGAGGTACCAGGAGACAGGCCAGTACACCAGGAGACGTGGAGGGGGCCGCAGGAGGACAACAACCCCGCAGCAGGACCGCTATCTGGTCCTTTGTGCAAGGAGGAACAGGAGGAGCACTGCCGGAGCCCTACAAAACGACCTTCAACAGGCCACTAATGTGCAGGTTTCTGCTCAAACAGTGAGAAACAGAATGCATGAGGATGGTATGAGGGCCCGACGTCCACAATTGGGGCCTGTGCTCACAGCCCAACACCGTGCAGCCCGATTGACCTTTGCCAGAGAACATCTTGGTTGGCAGATTCGCCGTTGGCGCCCTGTGCTCTTCACAGATGAGAGCAGGTTCACACTGAACACATGTGACAGACGTGAGAGAGTCTGGAGACGCTGTGGAGAACGTTCTGCTGCCTGCAACATCCTCCAGCATGACCGGTTTGGCGGTGGGTCAGTGATGGTCTGGGGAGGCATATCCTTGGAGGGCCGCACAGACCTCTACGTGCTAGCCAGAGGTACCATGACTGCCATTAGGTACCGGGATGAGATCCTCAGACCCATTGTCAGACCATATGCTGGTGCAGTGGGCCCTGGGTTCCTGCTCATGCATGAGAATGCTCATCCTCATGTGGCCAGAGTGTGTCAGCAGTTCCTGTATGTCGAGGGCATTGATGCTATGGACTGGCCTGCACATTCCCCAGACCTGAATCCAATCGAGCACCTCTGGGACATCATGTCTCGTACCATCCGCCAACGCGATGTCACACCACAGACTGTCCAGGAGTTGACCGATGCCCTGATCCAGGTCTGGGAGGAGATCCCTCAGGAGACCATCCGTCGTCTCATCAGGAGCATGCCCAGACGTTGTAGGGAGTGCATACAGGCACGTGGAGGCCACACACACTACTGAGCCTCATTTTGAATCGTCTTGAAGAATTTCCACAGAAGTTGGATCAGCCTATGTTCTCATTTTCCACTTTGATTTTGAGTATGATTCTGAATCCAGACCTTAATGGGCTAATGATTTTGATTTCCATTGATCATTCTTAGGTTATTTTGCTCTAAACACATTCCTCTGTCTAATAAAGATTTTCAGCTGAAATATTTCATTCATCGAGGTCTATATTGTGTTTTTAGGTGTTCCCTTTATTTTTTTGAGCAGTGTATTTCCTTCCATTCAGTTGATTGACTGAGTCAGATTGTGTAATTGTATCTTATAGAAAATAAACGAGTTCATGTTAATGAATGTTGTGAATAGTACAGTCAAGAGGCAACCTTACCTATGATCATTAGATGGCCTACTTAGCTATTGTGTCTGATAGCTAACTGGTACATTTAAGAAGCTATATAGGCCTATTGCATATGAATATATTTCAGTAAACCAGGAGAGTCACAGGACAATCGAAATTAATATCATGACACTTTAAACTTGAAAAGGAGTGGTTTATGTGTTCAATTTATGCATTATATACGTACAGGCTAATTTCAAGTATTTTGTAGCATGACCTTGTGCTTTAACAGCTGCTTAATCCCATTTATAACCCCAAACAGCTAGGTACTCATTCTTCGACATTATTATTCATCCCATTTGTTTCTGAGAAGCGTCCTAGTTTTGAGGTATGTGAAAGGGGTGTCTCCTATCAAAGAGGAACTTGCATAGGTCCACATTACCATACATACCTCTACAGCATAAACTATCCCATAGAGGAGGAAGGTTTTATTGTTTTATTTGTGAACATTGTTATTCTTTATGATTGGATAATAAACCTTTATGAAGTTGCCATTCCATGCCACCCGTGTTTAGAGTCTTTTCCTGGGAAGGTTCAGGGGAAGTCTTGCAGCATCCAAATTGTTTACCTGGTACCACAACTAAAAACAATCTTAATGCAGAGTATCAGAATAACAATCTTTTATATGTCACATACCAACAGGTACAGGAAAGTCGCGCACATTTAAAAGCTTCAAGCCAGGTGCTGGGCTAAAAAGGTCATGAACAAAAAAGAAGAGACCGCACACTGTAGCTCCTTTAAGTGATTTTATGCAACACCCCGGATAGAATGTTTTCAACAAAAGTTCTTCAGATCACATAACAGTACACAATGTGCTGTGAAATTAAAAGTGGCAGTGCGCAACCCACAGCAATATGCAATAGATAAGATAAAGTTGGAAAAATTGCAAACAAAAAAATCTGAAGAACACTATATACACACATTGAAAGGTAACTAAATGTTTGGGTCAAACAAACTAGACACTCTGGTTGCCGCTAACCTCATCCATGAACAGGATCATGTCTTCCTTTGATTCAAAAGTGAAAAAAATGGGGCCCTAATTTCCTCTTCCTATTCCGCATCCATTAGTGACTTGCATGGAGGAGGAAGATGCTTGGATGGTATTCAGAGCATCTTCTGCTTCTATGTAGAGTAACTGTAGAAACATGACTCTGCTTCTCAGTAGATGGGGGTGGCTCTGAATCCAGTCCACACCTGCCAGGATGTTTTTGAAGATTTTGCTCTCCTTTGTTTAAAAGGACAAAAAAAGCATTGACAATCAAAATTTTTACAATTTGAGGCAAACTCAAAATCACCCAATCACTTTGTACTACTGTGTGCATCAATACAAACGTTTCCTGTGCATACCTCAAGACTCTGTGGTGGCGAGGACCCAACAGCTGCTTCTCCATCCCTTAAATGTAGAATAAGCACAATAGGATATACTGCATCAAAATTGCCCCCAGAACCACAAACAAATAAACACAATGTAAGATATTAAAGAAGTGTATTACTGTGCATCAATATATTACTGTGCATCAATATATTATGTAAAAACATTCTTACTTGACAAGTGAAAAGCACCCTTCCTATGCAAATCCATTAGGACCATGGCAGGGTGATCGCCACAGGTGACACACGAATAGTTGTATTGATGGTCCGTGAGGGCCTCAAAGTGCAGATATGCATGGAGCACCATGTCTTTCGAGGGGAAGTTTACTCCTGTGGTAAGCTGAAGGTAATCTTCCGCTCTGCTGATCGCTGTATGGACCTGGGTGGAAGAATAACAATGCTAACGTTGCTTTTGTTATATAGCTAGAGTATACTCCACACAAAACATGTTTAAATGGATTATAAATCAACTGAGTGATATCCAATACATTACCTGAAGTAGGTTTCTCAGTGTGATACACAAGCGCAAGTCAAGTAGTATGTGGTTACTGAAATTGTGCACACCATCTTTCCACTCTTGATATCGGTAACACAAGTCACATGCCGGGCAACGTTTGCAGTACGTGGAAACATCTAGTGATTGGACGATTCAATAGATAAGACAAGGTTAACAGAACATTAGATTTAGCGATTAGGCACAAGAATTTTTGTCAGAGCATGACAATGTAAAAGCTGGTGAACACAATTTTAACCTACCTTGAACAATGACAAAGCTGGTGAGGATTTTAGCTTTATCAGTGATGAGGACTGGTTCACTGAGAAGCACATTCCCTGGACACCTCTGGCAAGTCATTTCCTCTGGAATCAGTAGTCTTGGGTACTGGATTTCTTGCAATGGGAGACGTAAATGATCTGGTAACACAGCAGGTACCTTCTTCTCTTTGAGTATGTATTTAACCATACTGCGCAGGCCGTCACCCATTGGTGGATATGTTGGACTGGTCTCAACCGTGTCCCCCAGACAATGCTCGGTTGTGCTAGCCAGAGGATCAATCACTTCTGTGCTTCGGACTGTGCGAAACAATTCAGGCTGTTCCTGAAAAAGATGCCACATAAATGTGTGGACAGGACCGTCTCGTTTTTGAACATGGACAATGCCATGAGTTCAATCCGGTGTTGTACACCACCATAACTCGTCCAAGGCGACTGTAATAGGAGACTGTAGGCTCAAATACAGACAATTTTCTTAGCTATAGGACATCCAAAATTTAGGCAGACAGAGAGAGAAACATTATTATTTCTGGCGAGGCTTTGTTGTACAAGGCAACGTTTCTTCATATCCTCGCCGAACCATTTGGTTTGCACCATCCTTGCCAGTGAATCTTCCTGTAGTGTATCTGGATAAAGCGGAGTGAGTACAGTAAGTGACTGATTTCAGATGTGCACATCTATATGATCTCATGCCACTCCTCCATGCTAATTCCATGTTGACTTGACATTCTTGTGACTCACATGACACACGATGACTTTCACCCCATGCTTTACTCTGGACGTGGAGAGGGACACTGTGACCCTGGAAACTCTTTTGAACAGAATACATACCACTGACCTCATCAATACACTCACTCCTAAGATGGTATTTGGAATTCACATCACACATGTGATAGCTAGCCAAGTCGACAAACGCACATGTGGTAGCTACCCAAGTCGACAAACGCACATATGGAAGTCGATTTATCCTAAATCACCATTATGCACAGCGGATGACATCCTCAAGAAAATAACATTCGCGAACAACTGCTGCAACGCTCTACATTCCTGTACAAAGAAGGCTATTGGACTGTGCACACATGCCCCAAACTAGCTAACATTTCAGCTTGTACAAATTCGTGTCACGATCGTGTGGAAGTAAAGGTCGACTTACCTTCATATTTGACTGCCCGTCTGAAATGAGACTCTATATGACGCTCGAGAGAATTATCTGTTTGTGGCTTACTGCAGAACGGGCATTCGCATTTCTCAAACGTCTTATAATCTTCTAGCAAAAATTTGCCTTTCTGGATTGAAACGTGCATGGGAGCAACATCACTACACGAGTGGACCCAATCCTGTAGTGAGACTTTTTAAAGCAGTATGAGGGCAGCGCGTGCTGCAGTCTATAACCTTCTCGCGAGATACTGAAACTGTCATTTCGCGAGAACTGTCATGGCTCTGCGGTCTGCAGACATACCCTGCTCTCGCACAAGCGTGAAATGTCCACGCATGTATTTCGATGGAGTGCCAGCAGTGGGCGCTGAATTACTCACCTTACTCATTGTCAACAACTCCCCAAAGACAAAGAAGCGTACAGTATAAAATAAGCGCATCCTTCGCTTCTCCCAAACACAAATCTGGTGAGATACATGGCTGATTATTATTTTTTAAATGTATTAACGTTTGTTTAAATGACTTTAGGTTGCACATGTGTGTTGTCATGTTAATTACATGTCATTTAGCGGTAGAGAGTTGAGGAGAACAAGTTGAATTTACCTGGAAGTGTACTTTAAAGTTACGTTAAGGAGTTAGCGTCGCTGTAACCGGTTATTTTCTGGCCGGTGCGGGATTCGATATGGAGTGTACTGCACCACAAGGCGACATCACTAACCGCTCGGCTAAAGGGTCAGACCCGTTACCTAGGGACTAATGTGTCTTAGTAGTTTACATCACTTAGCTCTGTTAGCATTTAGCTTTACAGCTAACGGAAAGACTGAGTAGTAATATATTTTATGGCCCCGTCTGTAATACTCCCTCCCTGTCAGCAAAGATGAAGATACATGTTTTTTATATTTTAGGCTGCCTATGAGTGTTGTCATTTTGTCATGGCAGACACTGGAAAGTCGAACGCTATTAACGTACGATTACGTTAAAGAGTAAGGTGGTTAGTACTGGAGGACTGTTTGATAATTGGCAAATTAATTACAGGAGGCTGCAGTGACTGCATATTAATGATTAATTACACTGTCACAGGCTTGCATTATTTTAAATGAATTCAGTGCAGTTCAGTTGATCTATATTGTCCAGAGATAACATCTATGCCGTTTACATGTTGAAATTGACTAAGTTTATTGCATTATGAAATAACAGAATCTTGGTTATTTATTTTGTAACACTTGTGCATTTATCACATGGGGAATCCAATAAGGATTACTGAAAGAGAGTTAACCATGTTTCTGTTTTCTTCTGCCCAACAGCTTCTATCCCATTCCCATCTCCTTACATCCTCTTTTATTATAAACCAACGGCTCTTTTAAGAGCCACTCTCACCACTTCTGTCTCTCTCACACACACACACACACCTCTGTCTGTCTGTCTGTCTGTCTGCGGGAAATGGTGGCTAAACAGGACAGAGTGAGAGCAGAGGATGGTATTTTCCTCGCAGACTTGCTTCTGGCTCAAGAAAAAGTGAGTATCTTTACTTTTTCGGTATTTGGGACGAATGTGGTGATTAGGGAGTGAAATTTAGTATATTAAACTTCTCAAGAGTTGTATGTATTTCAGTGTTATCATACAATGCGCTCTTTCTTTCATGCAAGGCAAAGCAAGCAAAGGACAAAGCAGCATCCACTACACCTGCTAAAGGCAACAAGTCTAATGTCCGATGGGTGGAGAGAGATGCAGATGGATTTCCACTGTTCAAAAGAAGCCGAAGTGGAGAGACAAGGAAACCTTGTGATAAATGCATAAGTGTTACAAAATAAATAACTAAGATTCTGTTATTTCATAATGCAATAAACTTAGTCAATTTCAACATGTAAACTGCATAGATGTTATCTCTGGACAATATAGATCAACTGAACTGCACTGAATTCATTTAAAATAATGCAGGCCTGTGACCGTGTTATTAATCATTAATATGCAGTCACAGCAGCCTCCCGTGATTAATTAATTTGCCAATTATCAAACAGTCCTCTAGTACTGACCACCTTACTCTTCAACGTAACATTAATAACGTTCGACTTTCCAGTGTCTGCCATGACAAAATGACAACACTCATAGGCAGCCTAAAATATAAAAAACATGCATCTTCATCTTAGCTGACAGGGAGGGAGTATTGCAGACGGGGCCATAAAATATACACTACCGTTCAAAAGTTTGGGATCACCCAAACAATTTTGTGTTTTCCATGAAAAGTCACACTTATTCACCACCATATGTTGTGAAATGAATAGAAAATAGAGTCAAGTCATTGACAAGGTTAGAAATAATGATTTGTATTTGAAATAAGATTTTTTTTACATCAAACTTTGCTTTCGTCAAAGAATCCTCCATTTGCAGCAATTACAGCATTGCAGACCTTTGGCATTCTAGCTGTTAATTTGTTGAGGTAATCTGGAGAAATTGCACCCCACGCTTCCAGAAGCAGCTCCCACAAGTTGGATTGGTTGGATGGGCACTTCTTTGAGCAGATTGAGTTTCTGGAGCATCACATTTGTGGGGTCAATTAAACGCTCAAAATGGCCAGAAAAAGAGAACTTTCATCTGAAACTCGACAGTCTATTCTTGTTCTTAGAAATGAAGGCTATTCCATGCGAGAAATTGCTAAGAAATTGAAGATTTCCTACACCGGTGTGTACTACTCCCTTCAGAGGACAGCACAAACAGACTCTAACCAGAGTAGAAAAAGAAGTGGGAGGCCGCGTTGCACAACTGAGCAAGAAGATAAGTACATTAGAGTCTCTAGTTTGAGAAACAGACGCCTCACAGGTCCCCAACTGGCATCTTCATTAAATAGTACCTGTTAGAGCCTGTTTGTGCTGTCCTCTGAAGGGAGTAGTACACACCGGTGTAGGAAATCTTCAATTTCTTAGCAATTTCTCGCATGGAATAGCCTTCATTTCTAAGAACAAGAATAGACTGTCGAGTTTCAGATGAAAGTTCTCTTTTTCTGGCCATTTTGAGCGTTTAATTGACCCCACAAATGTGATGCTCCAGAAACTCAATCTGCTCAAAGAAGTGCCCATCCAACCAATCCAACTTGTGGGAGCTGCTTCTGGAAGCGTGGGGTGCAATTTCTCCAGATTACCTCAACAAATTAACAGCTAGAATGCCAAAGGTCTGCAATGCTGTAATTGCTGCAAATGGAGGATTCTTTGACGAAAGCAAAGTTTGATGTAAAAAAAAAAATCTTATTTCAAATACAAATCATTATTTCTAACCTTGTCAATGTCTTGACTCTATTTTCTATTCATTTCACAACATATGGTGGTGAATAAGTGTGACTTTTCATGGAAAACACGAAATTGTTTGGGTGATCCCAAACTTTTGAACGGTAGTGTATGACT
Source organism: Lampris incognitus (assembly GCF_029633865.1). NCBI lineage: Eukaryota > Metazoa > Chordata > Actinopteri > Lampriformes > Lampridae > Lampris > Lampris incognitus. Next base: position 40,075,786 of record NC_079216.1, on the reverse strand, counting down.
ACTCAATTAAAGTCTTTCCGTTAGCTGTAAAGCTAAATGCTAACAGAGCTAAGTGACGCTAACTCCTTAACGTAACTTTAAAGTACACTTCCAGGTAAATTCAACCTGTTCTCCTCAACTCTCTACCGCTAAATGACATGTAATTAACATGACAACACACGTGTGCAACCTAAAATCATTTAAACAAACGTTAATACATTTAAAAAATAATAATCAGCCATGTATCTTACCAGATTTGGGTTTGGGAGAAGAGGAGGATGCAAAGGATGTGCTTATTTGATACTGTACACTTCTTTGGGGAGTTGTTGACAATGAGTAATTCAGCGCCCCCTGCTGGAACTCCATCGAAATACATGCGTGTACATTTCATGCTTTTGGCGAGGCAAACCGTGACACTGACACGTTTTAAACAGTGGACAGGCAGGTGTATTACACGCTTTGGCATGATACCGGGTTGAACCGGCCGACGACTTAGCCTAATGTACTGTGAACACCTGTCTACCAAATAAGTCCAAGTATGGTAATAACGTTTCCATCATCCCGAACATTTAATTATATCCATGACTTGGCCGGTATGTTCATTCATATGTTAATATCAAAGGTGAACCGAGGCTAGTTGCTACGAGCTAATATTAGTTAGCTTTACGCTGGACTATATCGATACTACTGTAAACTACTAATAAGACACGTTAGTCCTTAGCTAACGGGTCTGACCCTTTAGTCGAGCGGTTAGTGATGTCGCCTTGTGGTGCAGTACACCCCGTATCGAATCCCGCACCGGGCAATAAAATAACCGGTTACATTGGTGGGATCCGGAAGTGTACAGAACCTCAGAAGTCTCTTCGGAGCGCGGGAAGAACAGAGGCGCGAGGGCGCGCTTCTGGGGAGGGTGACGACTGTAAACTACTAATAAGACACGTTAGTCCTTAGCTAACGGGTCTGACGGGGTGTACTGCACCACAAGGCGACATCACTAACCGCTCGACTAAAGGGTCAGACCCGTTAGCTAGGGACTAACGTGTCTTATTAGTAGTTTACACTACCATGGTTAAATTCTGTTTTTGGAGTCAATCCTTCGTTGGTTTGCTGTTTGGAATGTTGGTTAATGGTACATGCATCATTTGAAGTTAAAATGGAATGGGCAGGGGCGAAAATCTGATATCAACTTTAGAGGGGATAATTACATGAAATTTTCTCAAGCGCAATTCCTGAGGGGGACACCAAAAGTAGTGCTGTAAGACATAGCCTACGTTGTAATATGTCAAATGTATATTGAGGAACCATAATTGTATTGCTAGTTTCTCTCAAATTCAAACAGCCACAAACATTGGTTGATGCTACTGTAGCTTAGCTAAGTTAGCCAGCAAACGTCAGTTAACCACTGGCTAACATAAAGGGTGACCTGTAATTCAATGCAGCGAAAATGAAGACTGGTCATGATTATAAGTGTTTTATTGTATTGAGTGGTAGAAGCAAATAAATGTCTAACATATCATATTTTTGAACTACTTACTGGACTGTGTCAGGAACACAGAGACTGGCGGACACAAATGCAGGCAGGCAGACAGTAACCGGTTCTCAGGGTCTTTAATTCGGTCCAAGGGTCAAAATCCAGAAAGGCAATCAGATAGGCAGAGGTACAAAATCGGCAGGCAGAAGACTTCAAGAACCAGGCGGACTAACAAACAGGCGACGGTACCAAAACAGGAGACGGAGACTCGGAAACCAGGAACGAAACAGTCAGACACGGGGAAACTCTCTTACATGAAACGCTGGAATGCTGCTCTAGGAGACAAGACAATCTTGCACTGACGCACAGGGGAGCACAGGTTAAATACACACAGGAGGGAAGGGATAACGAGGCACAGGTGAAACACATAAGGGCGGGGACAGGTAATCAAATGGGGAACAGGGCGTGAACACAGAGACAAGACTATCAAAATAAAACGGGAAACTGACACGTAACAGACCCTGACAGTATCCACCCCCCCCTAACGGCCGACTCCTGGCGGCCCAGGACCCTGAGGATTGCGGCGGTGGAACTCGGCAATGAGGCGAGGGTCCATGATGTCCCGGGAGGGGACCCATGAGCGTTCCTCTGGCCCGTAGCCCTCCCAGTCCACCAGGTACTGCAGGCCCCGGCCCCGCCACCGAACATCCAGCAGTTTCCTGACAGTGTAGACAGTCTCCCCATCAATGAGACGGGGGGGGGGGGGGGGGCGGTGGGGGCTTGGCAGCGGGGACGAGTGGGCTCTCCTTGACTGGTTTGATCCGGCTGACGTGGAAGGTGGAGTGTATGCGGGTGGTCCTGGGAAGCTTCAATTTGACAGCAGAGTCATTAATGATTTTTGAGATTGGATATGGGCCAACGTACCTAGGTGCTAACTTGCGGGATGGATGGTGGATGGGCAGATCTTTAGTGGAGAGCCACACTCTTTGTCCGGGGCGGTATGCTGGGGCTGGGCGGCGACGGCGGTCAGCCACTTTCTTGTAGGCGGCGGAGGTCTGGAGAAGAGTCCGGCGGGCGCGAGACCACATGCCTCGACACCGGCGGACCATAACAGCAGCAGCGGGGACTTTGACCTCTTTTTCCAGGGCTGCGAAGAGGGGAGGCTGATAGCCAAACACCACCTGGAAGGGGGTGAGACCGGTCGAGGCAGAGGGAAGGGTGTTGTGGGCGTATTCGACCCACAGCAGCATCCTGGACCACGATGAGGGGTTATTTGAGGAGAGACAGCGAAGACCGGTCTCCAAATCTTGGTTCAGCCTCTCCGTCTGGCCATTGGTCTGGGGATGGTATCCAGAGGAGAGGCTTCTAGTGGCCCCCATCAGCTGGCAGAAGGCCTCCCAGAACTGAGCCATGAACTGCGGCCCCCGGTCAGACAAAATGTTCCTGGGAAATCCAAAGGTTCTGAAAATGTTTTGGAGCAAGAGTTCGGCGGTGTATAGTTTGGGTGTGGGGATGAATTTAACCATTTTGGAAAATCTGTCAACGACAGTGAGGATGACTGTGTTCCCTTCGGATGGAGGGAGGCCAGTGACAAAGTCCACTGAGAGGTCTGACCAGGGGCGCTGTGGCACGGGCAGAGGGTGAAGGAGGCCAGCTGGTGGGGCATTGGAGCTTTTCTGCTGGGAACAGACAGGACAGGCAGCGACATACTCTGACACGTCATCTTTGGCGTTAGCCCACCAGAACCGCTCCAACACTCTGAAGAGGGTTCGGCGGATGCCAGGATGACAGGAGAGCTTTTTTTCATGAGCCCACTTAATAACCTCCCCCCGGAGGGAAGGGGGAACAAACAACCTGTTCATGGGGGTCTCAGGGGGTGATGGAATTGCCCTGAGAGCCTCTATTACCTTGCCTTCCACACTCCAGGTGAAGGCTCCCACGATGCAGGTTTCAGGGAGGATGGGTTCTGGATCAGAGGAGTCTGTTTCGGGTGCATAAATGCGTGACAAGGCGTCTGGCTTTGTGTTCTTGCTTCCTGGACAATATGACAGAGTGAAATTAAACTGGGAAAAGAAAAGTCTCCACCTGGTTTGGCGGGCATTGAGCCTCTTGGCGCCCTTGAGGTATTCCAGATTCCGGTGGTCTGTCCACACGAGGAATGGTTGGGCCGCCCCCTCTAGCCAGTGCCTCCACTCTTCCAGCGCCACTTTTACAGCCAACAGCTCCTGGTCCCCCACAGAGTAGTTTCTCTCCGCCTGAGATAATCTCCGGGAAAGAAAAGCACAGGGGTGGATCTTGTTATCCGTACCTAATCTCTGGGACAAGACGGCCCCCACTCCAGAGCTGGAGGCGTCCACTTCCACGGTGAACTGTTGATCAGCTGAGGGCAGGGTGAGGACCGGAGCCGTGGTGAAGAGCATCTTCAGGCGCTGGAACGCATCCTCGGAGGATTGAGACCACTGAAACGAAACCTTGGGAGAGGTTAAGGCACTTAAAGGGGCGGCCACTGAGCTAAAGTTTCTAATGAACTTACGATAGAAGTTTGCGAAGCCAAGAAAACGTTGTACCTCCTTTCGGGAGGTGGGGGTCGGCCACTCTGCCACAGCCTGGACTTTTTCTGGGTCCATTTCCAAGTGATCGTGGGAGATCACGTACCCCAGAAAAGTCACTTGTTTCCTGTGGAATTCACACTTTTCTGCTTTGGCAAACAGTTCATTTTTTAACAGTCTTTTCAAAACTTCCCGTACCATCCGGACATGAGACTCTTCATCGGGTGAAAAAATAAGGATATCGTCAAGAAATACACAGACATTTTGATTCAGGAGGTCCCTCAGGACATCGTTCAGTAGGGCTTGGAAAACTGCGGGGGTGTTAGTCAATCCAAAGGGCATGACCAAGTACTCGTAGTGGCCAATGGGCGTATTGAAAGCTGTTTTCCATTCATCCCCCTCCCGGATGCGTATTAGGTGATACGCATTCCGCATATCCAATTTAGTGAATACCTTGGCGCCCTTGAGGACGTCAAAGACAAAAGAAATTAGTGGGAGGGGGTAACGGTTCTTGGTTGTAATGTTGTTGAGTGGGGAATAGTCTACGCATGGTCTTAGACTCTTGTCTTTCTTCTCCACGAAGAAGAACCCTGCTCCAGCTGGAGAGGATGATGGCCGAATTAGCCCTGCTGCGAGGGAGTCATTAATGTAGTCCTCCATAGCTTTTCTCTCGGCTGCGGACAGAGAGTACAACCGACCCTTGGGAATGGGTGCACCGGGGAGGAAGTCGATAGCACAGTCATATTCACGATGGGGAGGAAGGGAAGCAGCTCTGCTCTTACTGAAAACTTCTTGTAAGTCATGGTAACAGGCCGGGACACCAGTCAAGTCAGGAGAGTCCTTTGACTGTGTCTTACTCAAGAGGTTAGAGGCTATGTCCTGGAAACAGTCTTGGTAGCAGTTTTTTCCCCACCCAATTACCTGACCGGTAGCCCAGTTGATGTGTGGGTTGTGCTGAACCAGCCAGGGGTACCCGAGGATCAGGGGATGCCTCAGAGTTGTACAGGTGAAAACGGAGGTTTTCCACATGTCCGTCGGGGAGGCTCATCTGGATGGGTGAGGTCTGATGAGTGACAGTGGCAATAAGCCTGCCGTCAAGAGCCGTGACAAGGAGGGTTGTAGGCAGCGGCTCATCCGAGGCGCATAGGCTCTGGGCTATGCTGAAATCCATCAAGTTAGTATCTGCACCTGAATCAACTAATGCTGAACAGTTCAGAGTGGAAGAGGCAGCGGTTAGTTTCACCTTTGTTAATTGTCTCTGAGTCTTATTTTTAAGAGCGGTAACACTCACCAGGGGTCTAGAGGGTGGAGCAGGTAGGGAACCACGTAGAGGGCAGGAGGCGATGAAATGACCCAGCTGGGCACAGTATATACACCGACCCTCCATCATCCGACGGTGACGTTCGGCTGGGGTGAGGCGGGTACGCCCAACCTCCATTGGCTCCGGAACAGCGTTGGGAGGTGAGCTGCTCATGGAGACCGAAGCTTGGGGAGGGGTGCCGAGCTGGTCAGGTTCCCTGAGGGAGCGACCTCTCTGTCTATACCTCAGTCTTATGTCGATTCGGGAGGCTAAGGCGACGAGGGCATCCAGCTCCACCGGCAGGTCCAGAGGAGTGAGATGATCCCTCAGGGTCTCGGAGAGTCCATTAAAGAAGGCATCCACCAAGGCAGGTTGATTCCAACCGGTGTCGGCGACTAGCGTGCGGAACTCTATGGCATAGTCCATCACAGAGCGTCTTCCTTGTCTCAGGGAGTGTAGAGCTCTAGCAGCTTCTCTAGCGGGAAGAGTAGAGTGAAAAATTTGTTTAAATGTGTCGGTGAAGAGAGAAAGAGAGTTACATACTGCAGACCGCCGGCTCCATTCCGCGGTGGCCCACGCCCTGGCTCTCCCCGATAGGTAGGAGATAATGAAGGCTACTTTGGCTCGATCCGAGGGGAAGGCAGCGGGCTGGAACTCAAAATGGAGCTCGCACTGAGAGAGGAAGGGGCGGCAGTCATCAGATTCCCCAGAGAATCTTTCCGGACTGGAGAGCCGGACGGGTCTGACTTCTGAGGGAGGAGCAGAAGCCAGGGCTTGAAGCTGCCCGATGACGTAGTTGAGTTGAGCGGTAAATGTGCTGCACACCTCTTCACTGCGCTGGGAAGCTTCTGCCACAGCCCGATGCACGTGTTCAATCTTCTCCTCCTGTTGTCGGAGCCGGCGCTCCCGCACTTCGAGGGTAGTGAGCACGGAGTCCTGCTCTGCTGTGTCCATTGTGGCCAGATTGTTCTGTCGGGAACACAGAGACTGGCGGACACAAATGCAGGCAGGCAGACAGTAACCGGTTCTCAGGGTCTTTAATTCGGTCCAAGGGTCAAAATCCAGAAAGGCAATCAGATAGGCAGAGGTACAAAATCGGCAGGCAGAAGACTTCAAGAACCAGGCGGACTAACAAACAGACGGCGGTACCAAAACAGGAGACGGAGACTCGGGTCCCCATTCCCAATGCAATTAGTCTCAGTACCTACGTGGGTAAGTATGTGGATGCCTATCCTGCTGAACAGAGTGGTTAGTACGTTACACCCTATAAGATATCGTGGGGTGGGCTTCACGCTAAGGTATTTAACATGGCGGCCCCTGACGTGTAGAGTGTATTCTGTGCTATGGGTCCAACTCAGCATAACCATCCCTCCCCAGAGCCAACAGGACAGTTGAGACGCCCCTACTCCAAGGTAAGTACACAACTCCAAAATACTTATAAACCCTCAGGTAAGTATTGTAATCAGCCCTAAACTCCAAACACAGTAAAGCTGAATCAATAGGCAACAACAGTTTAGTATTAACTGAATGTAATACTATAGGACGCCAATAGCAAAAAAACAAAAACATAGTTTGACTTTCTTTGTATACACAGTATCTCTTGGTATACACAATATCAACACAACTTCAAATGAGAAACTCACTCTAAATGTTGAGTATCAAAACCAATGAATGTTCAAACATACTAAGCTAGTGCTGGAGAGAGCCCAATCACTAAACACTAATGTCTACTATTGTCTGTCTAGAATCCTCTTCGTGCCTCATGCACACTACAACAATGGCAAATGTTCCTCTGAAACTCACGGCATCGACGAAGCACTGACTTCCATGTCCTCAGTGTTGTGTATAAGTCCCAACAGTGTGACTGTAGTCTAGGACACTGCAGCTTTAAGTTTTACTACAGCCGGTTTACGGCAGTAACACAAGGCGTGGTTGATACTATACTGTACGTGTATATAACGTTTACTGTGGCAGCAATAAACACAGTTTGATTCAAAGTCGTGGTCCGAGTTTTGCTGGACACAACATTGGCGACGAAGATGGAGTTTTCACTCACGCCTCTCTCTCCCTTCCTGGCTCTACCCGGCGAACCACCGGTTCCTTGGACTCGCTGGCATGAATCGTTCGAGACATTCATCGCGGCTGCGGGTTTGGTGGACGCGGAAGACTCACGGCAGAGAGCCCTGCTGATACACCACTTGGGCAGCGAGGGTCAGCGGATCTTTAGGACGCTCGGATCCACTCCTACATACGCGGCTTGTGTTGCTAAGCTCGCTGGACATTTTGCCGCTCCACAGAGCGTCATACTCCGGCGGATTGTTTTCCGTCAGCGCCAGCAGCGCGCGGGTGAGTCAGTACATCACTACATAGCTGACTTGAGAGGTCTGGCTAGCCTCTGTAAATTCGGGGCTCTGGAAGATGAACTAATAAGGGACCAGCTGGCAGAACACACCAATAACCATAAAGTCAGAGAGAAACTGCTCATGTCCCCTGATGAATTGACTCTGTCGAAGGCAGTGGAAATAGCATTCCAAGTGGAATCTGCAGCTGGATTAGCGTCTCAATTAGCATGTTCCCCACTATCCATGCTGGCAACACAGACTGTACAGCCCGCCTCGACTCCACCCGAACCCGAGGTGAGCAACGCAGAGGTGAATTTTGCTGGGCACCAGAGAGCGCCAACACGCACAGCATGTAGTAATTGCGGCTCTTCAAATCACCCCACCCGTAGCCCTACCTGCCCGGCCAAAGGACAGACATGTTCACGTTGCGGCAAGTTAAACCACTTTGCGAGGGTTTGTCGTTCCAACCCTGCTGCTTCCCCTCAAACGCAAAGTGTTTCCCGCCCACCGGCACCAACGACCATCCATTCAGTAAGCTCCCAGGCCCGGCCCTTCAAGTGGTGCACTGTGGAATTGGACGGGGTGTGTTTGCCGCTCCTGCTAGACACAGGGGCTTCAAATTCGTTACTGAATGTGTCCACAGTCCGACGGTTTTTTCCCCTGTGGCACATCAGGACTGATGCGGAGGACCTGTACGGCTATGCCAATTCCAAGATTGGTATGGTGGGTACCGTAGACTTTTCAATTCGGTATGGGACCAAAGCCCTCACCTCATTCACTTTCCAGGTGTCCCATCATGGAGCTAACCTTATGGGTCTGGATTTGTTCTGTGACTTAGGGTTCTCTCTCATGGACAATGCTGGCTGTACCATCCTGGCTGTGGGCCTGTCATGGCAGCAGCGCTGGCCTTCTCTGTTCAGCGGCCTGGGCTGCCTAACTGCTTTTAACCACCAGCCCCTCCTGAATCCTGAGATGCGCACAGTCATCCAGCCTCTGCGCCGCCTACCTCTTGCCCTGCGTGACAACGTAACTGCTGAACTGGGGAAGCTGCTAGACGCAGGCATAATCGAGCGCGTGGACGCATCGCCCTGGATCTCCAACCTGGTGGTGGCAAAGAAAAAGTCAGGAGGGCTGCGTCCATGCATCGATCTCAGGTCAGTGAACAAGGTGGTGATTCCGGATAAGTACCCACTACCGACAGTAGAGGAGTTGACGTCCAAATTTCACGTCTCCTCTGTGTTCTCAAAACTGGACCTCCGCCAGGGCTACCTGCAGGTCCCACTACACCCTGACAGCCATGACCTCACTGCCTTTGTGACACACACTGGGGTTTACCGCTACACACGTATGCCATTCGGCCTCAGCTCTGCCCCCAGTTGCTTTCAGAAAATTATGTCCACCATATTTGCCGGCATTCCTGGGGTGATCATCTACCTGGATGACATTGTGGTGCACGGCCCGACTGCAGCCGTCCATGATGAGCACCTCACTAGGGTGCTCAATGTCCTCGCCAGCCACAATCTCACGCTGGATGGCGAGAAGTGCACCTTCTCAGTACTCGCCATCGAGTTTGTGGGTTTCCGCCTGACTGCTGATGGCATCAGCCCGCTCCTTTCTAATGTGGAGGCAATACAACGCCTCCCTGAACCCACATGCTCAACCCAGCTCGCTTCCTTCCTGGGTGTGACGGCCTATTACTTGTGCTTCCTGCCTCAGTATTCTTCAACCACAACCCCACTACAGGAACTCCTAAAAAAGGATGCGACCTGGACATGGAGCCCGGCCTGCTCTGCAGCTGTGCACCAGCTTAAGGAACAACTTACATCTCCCCCGGTGCTGGCACATTTTGACATTAACAGCCCCACTATAGTGACCTGTGACGCCTCCAACGCAGCAGTGGGCGCTGTGCTGTCCCAGCTCCAGCACGACACTGAGCGCCCTGTTGCATTCGCCTCTCGCTCACTCACTACGGCTGAACAGAAATACTCTGTGGGAGAGCGGGAGGCATTGGCATGTGTGTGGGCGTGTGAGCGTTGGCACATGTACCTGTATGGGAGGCACTTCACGCTGCGGACTGACCACCAGGCCCTCACGTCCCTACTAGCTTCGTCGCGGTCAGGACAAAAACCGCTGCGGGTCCACCGCTGGTCCGAGAGGCTCCAGCAGTACGACTTCTCCCCTCAGTTCACCCCAGGTCGGGATAACGTAGTGGCGGACCTTCTTTCCACAGCTAGCCCTGGCCCCGCACCAGACTCAGGCCCAGATCTAACGGAGCCAGACCTCATTCAAATGTTGCACGCCCCACTCCAAGCTGCAGTTTCTCTCCAGGACCTCCAGCTTGCCTCGGAGGCGGATCCCCTCCTCTCCCAACTGGGTACCTTCATCCGGGAGGGCTGGCCCCTGACGGTCCCTGAGGAGCTGGTACCGTACAGGAGGGTCAGGGAGGAGCTGTCCTGTTGGCATGATGTCTGCATGGCTCGGGGGCTCTGCACAGTGGTCCCTGTCGGCCTGCGGGCACGTATCCTGGCCATGGCCCACGAAGGTCATTTGGGCATTGTGAAGGTGAAGCAGCATACAGGAGCCTTGTGTGGTGGCCGGGCATTGACAGGGACATCGAGGCCATGGTAAAAGACTGCACAGCCTGCCTCGTCAGTGGGAAGACCGGCCCGCTGGCCCCACTCCCACTACAACCAGTACACTGGCCTGCCACTGCCTGGGAGCACATCCAGGTGGATATCTGTGGAGAGCTCCACGGTGTCCCGCGTAGTCAGCGCTTCCTTGTGGTGGCATACAACCTCCACTCTAAGTCGCCGGAAGTGATCGCTGCGGGTTCGGTCACGACCCAGGTGGTCACTGCCTTCCTCGCCTCTCTGTTCGCCAGATGGGGGATCCCTAACAGAATCAATACAGATAACGGCCCGCAGTTTATCTCAGCTGAGTTTGCAGCTTTCCTGGCAGACAAAGGGATCAACCACATTTGCACTGCATTTTACCACCCAGAAGCCAATGGGGGTGTGGACAGGTTCAACCAAACACTAAAAAACGGCATCAGGGCACATCTGGCTGACAGTCTACCTTTCTCAGCTGCTTTACTTCACACCATGCTGCACTACCGGGCGACACCACACTCAACCACAGGCAGCTCACCAGCCCACCTCATGGTAGGCCGGGAGCTCCAACTTCCTCTGGATCGCCTGCGAGCACAGTTGGCTACCGCACCTGCATCGGTAACGCCGGTCCAGCACAGCAGCAGGGTCGCTGGCCGTCAGCGTCAGATGAAACAGCGGTTTGACAGGAGGCGTAAAGTGCGTGTGCCACAGTTCACAGTTCTGGACTGGGTCTGGGTCCGTCGGCCGCACCAGGGTCACAAATTGCTCTCCTTCTGGTCGGCACCACTGCAGGTCACCAGTCAGCTAGGTGCAGTGACATTCCGCCTCTCTGATGGGTCACGGTGGCATGCCAGCCGACTTCACAAGGTAACTCCACCTAACACCACACACCCCAATGCCTCGGAGAACTGGGGTTCCATGGCGGCAGACTGTGACTTTCCCATAGCACAGCCAGAACCCGCAGAGGGACACCCAGCTGAGGGTGGGGGCCCTGCAGCTGATCATGAGGCCCGGCCAGCTCGAGCTCGGGCTCCACCAGGCTATCTGAAAGACTATGTTACGGACTTCTGACGTTTAGGTTAGTTAGAGCGTGGCCTGTCACGTGGCAGAATAATCCACATGGCTATGCTGGTAACTGGTAGTCCACCCAGTTTACCTAGTGGTGATACAGTTCATTCATGTTCACTGTTCTGGTGATTTCTGTAGAGGGGGGGAAATGTTGTGTATAAGTCACAACAGTGTGACTGTAGTCTAGGACACTGCAGCTTTAAGTTTTACTACAGCCGGTTTACGGCAGTCGGTTTATGGCAGTAACACAAGGCGTGGTTGATACTATACTGTGCGTGTATATAACGTTTACTGTGGCAGCAATAAACACAGTTTGATTCAAAGTCGTGGTCCGAGTTTTGCTGGACACAACACTCAGTCCATAACCATTGAAACACTCCACTGCTAGTCGGGGGAATTCATGCTAGCTGGTGGTCACTCGCAGCCTCCAAGCATGACACCTTCTCCGACGCACACCAGGGAACACGAATTCATCCCAAAGGATGTCTGTGAATTTTCTCATTCATCCAGGTCATGATTATCCAAAGGAGTTGAATCAAGTGCAACTAGACTTGGTATATATCCGTGAAGACGTTTCGCCTCTCATCCAAGAGGCTTCCCCAGTTCGTGCCTTTCTGACTAGACGAAGCTAGTCTGACTGGCTGGTGATGAGACTCAGAATGTATCCTCTTGGAGTCGTTGTCAGAGCTATAGATGTCCATGGCTCTTTGTGTCCCGATGTTTACCAATGCCCGTCGCTAACAGAGCCATAGATACGAGTGGCTCTTTTGTGTACCGATGTTTGGCCGCACTTCAACTGATGGTTTTTCATTTATTTAAAAACTCCAAATCTAGAGATAACGCACAAACAGAAATACATTAACTACATAGCCATGTGGCTTCAAGTGTTACCCTAGCTTAACATTAGCTCACATCTGTTAACAGATACTCAACTTAGAAGAGCTATGAAGTTCCTTAAGGCTTCAAAATTACATCAAAGCACAAAAACACACAACAACACAATAAAAGGAACACTAACCTTGTGCTTCTTCGGAGGGTGCTAATACAATAAAATTCGATTTAATGAGATTTCATTTCACAGTTAATATTCCTTCTTTCGTTCGCGCTAGTAAATACTAAGAATCAATTCGTAATTTCAGATAATATGAATAAGTTGTTGTTCAGCAGGGAAATCTCTTTGGAATTAAACTTAGAATTGAGTTAGCTACACTTCCACCAAAATTGTGAGTTTTCCATTAAACAACATGAACTACGAATAATTTTTGCAGAAAGAATGACAATGTTTCATTAAAGGCATGAGGTTAAGAAGTCTCTAACAACATGACTAGCTTCTGCACTGAGTGCTCCAATATGGAAAGCTTACCCAGACGCTCACCCTTCTTGCTCAGAGTCTTATCTCCTATTGAGATTTTTGCTCTTCTTATGAGTCCACCCTTACCCTTGACAGTCTCTATGACCCTTGCAAGTCTCCACTCACCTCTAGGTGACAATTCATCAATGTCCATTACAACATCACCCACTTGCAGATTTCTCCTCGGCGAGTGCCATCTCTGTCTTGTCATTATGCTGTGAAAATAGTCTTGTTTCCAACGGCTCCAGAACTGTTCCGCCAGATACTGCACACGTTGCCATCTCTGCAATAAGTCTTCTCTGGGGAATGTGCCAGGCGGAGGCAGTGCTGGGCTGGACTTCATTTGAATGAGGTGATTGGGGGTGAGGGATTCCAGGCTGTCTGGACTGATCAAGTTATCCACCGTGAGAGGCCTGCTGTTGACTATAGCCATGGCTTCATAGAACAGTGTCTGTAGTGCAGTCATTGAGTCTGTTGTGAGAAAGTGATAGTGTGGCATTCAGGACACTCCTTACCGTTTTGATCTGGCGCTCCCACATGCCACCCGCATGGCTGGAGTGCGGCGCGTTCATGACAAATTCACACTGCCTGTGTGACAGAAATGTGCTTAATCTGTCAGAGTCAAGCTCTCGTAGGGCTGCCTTGAGCTTATTTTTGGCACCAACAAAGTTAGTGCCTTGATCGCACTGGATTTGATAGACAGCACCTCTGATGGTGATGAAGCATCGCAAGCTGTTAATGAAGTCATCGGTGGACATGTCCTCCAGCATCTCCAGGTGGATGGCCCGTGAACAAAATCAGGAAAGGAGCAGGCCATATCGTTTGTTCTGTTTCCTTCATTCTGTAGTGACAAAGGGACCAAAGCAGTCCATACCCCAATAAGTGAATGGAGGGGAAGGTTCCATGTGCTCTGCAGGTAAGCTGCTCATTCTTTGGCCCTCTGGAGGTCTCCTGAGTCTGCGACAGATCACACACTGATGAATGAATGAAACAACTGCTCGGCTCATACCTGGGATCCAATATCCATTGGATCTGATTTCATTTGCAGTAAAGCCCTTGCCCTGGTGCTTGATCTTTTCATGGTTGTGCGCTATTATCAGCTTTGTGGTATGATGCTCTTTGGGAATGACAATGGGATGCTTGAGTGAGTCTGTGAGAGATGAATGGCAGAGTCTTCCTCCCACCTTCAAAATGGCATCTGTGTCTATAAAGATATCCAGGTGATACAGTTTGCTGTTTTTTGTTATTTGACTTCCCTTCTTTAACTGCTTGATCTCTTTCTCATATGCTTGACCCTGCAGATATCTGATTATGACACATTCAGCGCTTTTCTGCTCACTCACTGTAGAAGGGGCATGCGACTTGATTTTCTTAGCCCGTCGCACAAGGCAGGCCACAGCTGCTGTGGCTCGGGACCATGCTGAGATCTTGGACAGACGATCCGCAATGCTGAATGGTTCTGATGCCTTCATTTGCAGTGCTTGAGCGTTTCTGATCTCTGGATCTCCTACAGCCAGATCTGGTACCACATCCTCTTGTGTAGATATCTCACTTTCCCAGAGGAACATGAGACCTCTGAACCAGTTGGATCTGAGCAGCTTATTCACCGCTCTTCCCCGGGATGCATCATCTGCTGGATTCTTATCCGTGGGCACATAATGCCATTGCAGGGGGTTTGTGCTATTACGGATCTTCTGGACCCTGTTGGCAACAAAGGTATGAAAGCACCTTGAGTCATTATTTATATAGCTCAACACTACCTTGGAGTCTGTCCAGAAGCGCTATTTCACATTAGCCCAACTAAGCTCCTTTCTGAGCATATTACTGACAGTAACTGAAACCACTGCTGCGGTTAATTCCAGCCTTGGTATTGTAGTTAACTTTGTGGGAGAAACACTGGCCTTTCCAATCACCAGACAACAGTGAATCTTCCCTCTCTGGTTCTTGACTCTCAGATAAGAATACTGTCCATATCCGCCTGTGCTTGCGTCAGAAAAGTGGTGCAACTCTGTTTCAATGACTTCTCCAAAATCGTCAGGTATGTAACATCGAGCTATATATATCTTCTCTAGGTTGGCAAAGTCATGTCGCCAGCTCTCCCACTGTGGCCTCAACATTTCTGGTAGGGGAGTCATCCCAGCCAACACCTTGACGGCACATTTCTTGCAAAATATTCTTCCCAGTAAAGACATATGGCACAAGGAAGCCAAGAAGGTCAAATATTGATGCAACAGTAGCCAATATGCCTCTATGTGTCCCTGGTTGGTTTGTCAAAGTGTTGTTGAATCTGAATTTATCCCTGTCTACGCTCCAGTGAATCCCTAGAGCTCACTCTACTGGTGTGTCAGAGAAAATCAAATCCTTTGTCTTGGCATCTGTCGCCCGCTGTGATGGGGGTATATTTGAGACAAATTTGGGGAGACGGAGACCACCCTCGGCGCATATTTCTCTTGCCTCCTGTGCCAAGTGAATGGCCTTTTCCACGGTATCTGTACTTGTGATTCCGTCGTCCATGTAAAAGTCTCTTGCCATAAACGGCAATCCTACTGGGTATGAGAGTCTGTTTTCATTGGCTAGGTACTTCAGCCCATAATTCGTGCAGCCAGGGGATGACACCACACCGAAAAGATGGACTGTCATTCGGTAATCCTGAGGTTGTGTGCTCGCATCTCTATCTTTCCACCACAGGAAACGTAAGTAATTGTGATCCTGGTCTGGCACATGGAATTGATGAAACATTTTTTCTATATCACACATAAGACCTATAGGATGCTGTCTGAACCGTAGAAGGACACCGGTGAGGTTGTTTATCATGTCTAGCCCTGGAAGAAGATGTTCATTGAGGCTTGTGCCGCCACACTTCGTAGAGCAGTCGAATACACGATGCAGTTTGTCAGGCTTTTTAGCGTGGTATATGCCATGATGAGAGATGTACCATCATTCACCTGTTATTCCATCTTCTCACACTTCTTCAACATCACCTCTCTATGATTTCCTTCATGTATGTCGTGTAGTCCTTCTTATATTTCTCATCTCTGTAAAACTTCTGGCGTAAATGGCTGAGTCTAATTTCAGCAGGTTTTCTGTTATCAGGTAAGTGTGGCCGTTGCTTCAAGGGTAAAGGCATCTCATAATATCCCTCATCATTTAGTTTTATGCCTTCTTTTAGTTTGCTCAGGAAAATTAGATCTTCTTGCGAGACTGTTTTGTCATCTCCTTTGATGTCTTTAAAGTCTGACTCCAGGGCGCTGATCACATCCATTTGTGTTACTGGAGGAAGTTCCTTTACTGAGACTTTTTGACACAGGCTGGTGTCTGTTCCATTTAAGCTTGGTGTTGAGCAGCCCACAATGCTCCATCCTAAATTTGTAAGGATGGCATAGGGCTCGTTACCTTTTCTGGCTAATACCTGTCTGGGTGTTAATGCTCTGAGACAGTTAAACCCAATAAAGAACCCAACATCACAGGTGAGGAGGGGTGGCACTTTATCGGCGATTTATCGGCCATCTTCTTGCAGTTTCATGAGTGGGTATATGATCACGGGTCCCAGGAATGCAGTCTTTTGTATATGAAGAAGGAAGATAAATGTGGATGCATGAATTGTAGCCTCTCACCCTGAGTCCAGATACCCTTTCACACTTCATGATCATGCTCTCTCCAAGCATAGTGGTAAGTTTCAGCTTCACAGGTTGGGTATTTGCTTGTAATTCATTGCTCACCTTATTGTCGATGAATGTGCTGTCACTTTGAGTGTCCAATAATGCTTAAACAAGCTGTTTCGAGGGGTCAGTGGCCATGGACACCTACACAGGAACAATCATAGAAGTGCTGCATGACTGACCCCCTCTGGTGACGTTAAGTGCTATTGCTGCAGTGGTTTCATCTGGAGTGCTTGAAGCTGAATTCACAGTGGATACAGGACCTTCTCTACCTTCACGCCTTCTGTAGTTCTCATCATGGAGACAGGTGGGGTGTCTTCCCTTGCATACATCACAAGTGTGGCGGTGATGACATTCCTTGGCACTGTGACCTAGTTTCAGACACCCATAACAAAGCTTATTTTCTTTCACATACTTTCGTCAATCATTTAAGAACTTTTCTATGAAGTCTGGGCATTTGGGTAGTTGATGTTTGACATTTTTGCACCACATGCATGGAGGTCTTGATTTTCCATCACTTGATATTGATTTGTCACCATTTACAGTAGTTTGGATGCTGAAGACATTGGCTTTGTTTCCCTTTGATTCCTTTGGGCTTCTTCTGTCATAGGATGAATTAGATGAGTGAAGAGCATGTAGGGAAGTTACTGGGTTGCATGCTATCTCTGCTTCGAGGGTGACAAAGTTAGCAAAATCATTGAAGGTGGGAAACTCTTTACCATCCATAAGTGCTACTGTGACCTGATAATTCCAACGGGATGCCAGCCAATCAGGAACTTTATACATCAGCTTTTGGTTTTCTTCACAGTCATTTAATATTTCTAGGCCCTTCACATGAGGCATAGCTTGTAGACAGGCATTCAGGAAATCAACAAATGTTCTTAAGCCTTCTGCATCTTTGGGCTGTATTTTCAGCCATTTTAACAGCTTGTCTCTGAAAGCTCGTTGTATGATAAAAGGCTGACCATAGTGTTGGTTGAGCTTATTCCATGCAACTCTGTATGCCTCATCATCATCTCTATAAAAAGTGCCTTCAAAGCATTTATGAGCAGGGCCACTGATGTATTTTTTTAAGTAATAAAGCTTATCGGCCAAGGAAATACTATTTTGGTCAATAAGAAACTTGAATGAGGCTTTCCATTCGATGTAGTGAATTGGATCGCCACTAAATACTGTGGGAGTTGGAATTGAGAGACTATTTGTGGCCATGCTTTCTTGAATTGCTTGGGCCAGCTAGGATACATCAGTAGGGGCGATGGCCTATCAATGCGAGGATTTTGATGGTCTATGAGTGCATTGAAAGCAAAGTGTCTTTTATTCTGTTGTATGGGCTGACTAACACTTTCCTGCTTGATTTCTCAGTTATAGAGCTCCAGTCTAGCATGAACAGCCTCCATGTCCTTTTCTGCTTGTAGACACTCTAATTCAAATCGCTGTATGTCTAGCTCCTTTCTATGTTGTTCTTCCATGATTCTTGTTTTTTCTTTCTGCTTTCTTTCTTCTTGCATTATTTTGTATTGTGCTTCTTTTGCAGCAAGCTCTGCAGCTGCCTCAGCCCTTTTTGCAGCTATGCTCGTGGATTCAGAGCGCTGACTAGCTCCTGACTGAGAGGCAGTACCATATATGGAGTTAGCATAGTCGTGGGCTCGTAGCTGATGAAGACGTCACCTTTCGAACTCTTCATGAAACTCGCCATCTATCGCTGATAGGCGTTTCAAGACTTTTCACAATGCCTTTACTTACAGACTCGCATGCATCAATTTTGCGTCTAAGTTTAGTGGATGGTGTAACTCACTCTCTTATTTCATCATAAATTTTCATGACTTCATTCATTCCTTTTTCGATGGCGTCTACCATAGTAGCCAATTCATGTTCTGATATGTCTTTCTTTAAATTTTCTTTGGATGCGCTGATTCGAATTTTCCCTTGTTCATTACATTACATTATATTACAGTCATTTAGCCAGTGGTGGATCTAGAGATTTTTTCCTGGGGTGGCAAAGGGGTGGCAAGACTGTGTCCCAGAGGTGGCAGCTGCCACCCTTTGCCACCCTGTAGATCCGCGCCTGTGAGGGGGAGGGGGATTCTAAATCGGCGACTTCTGTTTGAGATGAGTTTGGTGCGGGTCTCATTGACCTTCACCATGCATTTACATAAAATATTATAGCGAATTCGGGGGCCAACGCAACCACAGGAACTGCCGCGGCCGAGAAGCGAACCCGTATCGCCCGCACCGCAGGAGACATCGCTAACCGCTCGACTAAAGGGTCAGACCCGCCGGCCAGCGGCCAGCGTGTCTACTTATCCATGCACGTTACAATATATTTTAAAAACATATTATCTGATTTATAAATGGGGTGGCAACAGGGGTGGCAAGACTGTGTCCCAGAGGTGGCAGCTGCCACCCCTTGCCACCCTGTAGATCCGCCCCTGCATTTAGCCGACGCTTTTATCCAAAGGGACTTACAATAAGTGCATTTACTACCCAGAGTTGCCCCAACACGGTGGACATATTTATCTCGCTTGGTCAACAAAGTGTACGAAAGGTTGGTCAACACAGTGTACAAAAGGAGAGAAGAGCTACGAGAGGTGTTTGAGCACATTGTAGATCATCACGAGGACTTTGATGCTGACAGCGTTTGCTGTGCAGATGGTTATGTCAACCTTATGTCCAGCTTCAAGTTCCATATCCTTCTGGCTACCTTCAACTCCATCTTTGCACACTCAGATGTACTGTTTGACATTCTGCAGACTTAAGTGTTGGACATGCAGTTTTGTCTGAAGAGGATTAGTGACTTTTGTGACACCATTGAGAGGAAGAAGGTGAGCTTCCATGTCATCTATGAGGAAACAGTTGGTGACACTGGCGTACCCAGAAGGCGGTAGGCTGGAGCGCAGTATGACGTTCGCACTCATTACCAACAACTACACAGTGGGATAATGGACAACCTGCACACACAGGTGAGGGACAGGTTCAAAGACCACGAGAGCCTCTTGTTCCTTGCCCTACTAGACCCACAGCAGTTTACTGCATATAGGCAGAGCTTCTCCAACACGGCTGTCTGCAGTCTAGAGGAAAGTTATGGGTGCCACTTTGACATATCCCGTCTGAAGACTGAGCTATGTGTAATGTACGCTATGTCTGACTTCAACGGATGGAGCCCTTCTGATCTCCTCCACTTTCTCCAGCAAAACGGACTGACTGAAAGTATGCCCCAACTCCACTTTCTCACTTGCCTGGTCTTAACCATCCCTGTGTCCACAGCTTCCGGGCATGGAGAGAACATTCTCAGCACTGAAAAGAATAAAAACGTACAAAAGAAACAGCACTGGACAGGCTTGTCTGTCAGCCTTGGCTTTAATCTCAGTTGAAAAACAACTTCTTATGGAACTGAAGTCAAATGACAAACTGTATGACCCAGCAATTACACACTTTGTTAAAAAGGATCACAGGATGGACTTTGTTTTCAAGTGATCTTCATTTGATGAGTACGCAGCTTTTTTCAATAATGGGCTAGTTTTCTCTATTTTTATTCTAGTTCGAAATTATGCAACTTTTGCTGTCATCTGCTGTTCTAATGAGGCATCTGTAAATCATTTTAGTGTGTTTGTAAACACACTGTGATGGCCTGGCGGCCTGTCCAGAGTATCTCCTCGCCTGCTGCCCAATGACTGCTGGAATAGGCTCCAGCATCACCACGACCCTGAGAGCAGGATAAAGGGTTAAGACAATGGATGGTTGGATCTTTGTAAACGATTGACCAGAGCGGTATACTAGAAGCTGGATTATAAGGTTTTCCAGAATCACCTTTGTGTGTTGTGAAGCCAGTTTAGGGCAAAGAAACCTTTAATATGCTGAACTTCATGTGACAGGGCTTTGGCTATTATTTTTATTGCTGTGTCTGATTTTTTGTTGTTGATATTTCCCCCTTTTTCTCCCCAATTGTATCCGGCCAATTACCCCACTCTCTGAGCTGTCCTGGTTGCTGCTCCACCCCCTCTGCCAATCCGGGGGGCTGCAAACTACCACAAGCCTCCTCCGATACATGTGGAGTCACCAGCTGCGTCTTTTCACCTGAGAGTGAGGAGTTTCGCTGGGGGGACATAGCGCACGGCAGGATCATGCTATTCCCCTGAGTTCCCCCTCCCCCCTGAACAGACATCCCGACCGATCAGGAGGCGCTAGTGCAGCAACCAGGCACATACCCACAGCCGGCTTCCCACCTGTAGACATGGCCAATTGTGTCTGTAGAGACATCCGACCAAGCCGGAGGTAACACAGGGATTCGAACCGATGATCCCCATATTGGTAGGCAACGAAATAGGCCGCTACACTACCCAGATGCCCATGTTTGATTTTTTTATTGCCACATGTGGTCCTACTGAAGGCCCAGGATCCAGGGCCACGGTTCGCCACTGATGACAAGTATATTAATGTCTCCCTTAATTCAATGTCTCGGTTTATATAGATTGTATTTATAGATATTGGGCACTGAGTTCATGCAGAGAGCCTCGCTGTTAAGACTTCAGTTCAGTAGGTGTGGGGGAGAAAAGTTGGACGTTAGTGATCTGTCTTGCTAGGTTTTCGAATTATTCGCTATTTTACTTGTTTTACTGTCTTCATTTTTATGCTTGTTAGAAATGCTGTAAACATTCAGCAGCACCATAATCAGTGTTTATTGTTTTATCGTGTAATGCTGTATATTATAGATACCTTCACCACCCCATCCTACTTCCACAAAATTAATTGAGAGTCACAAAAGTTATAAGCCAAAATGTCTCTATTACAACACTATCACCTACCTGACAAATCACCTCCATTGGCGGCAAGATGAACAAAGGATCACACCATGTGCAATGTGGGTGATTGGGTGACTTGAATAATGTCTAAACGGCAGCGAGCCTTGTCAAGCTGCTGACTAAAATAAATTTGAATGATAGGTTTCTTACCCACTATGGCCTTTCTCTGCCTCATAATTTGAAAAACTTGAAAAGCCATTATTATAACATGAAAGAGAGTTTGAATGATCTAAATGCCCAATTGCACTCTGAGAGGGGCTTAAAATAGCATAAAAAAGTGTCTCTCATTCCATAGTTACAAAAAAAAAAAAGTCTGCTGTACCCGAAAATACCTTGATATTCATAGCGGGCAGAGTTCATTATTTTTGCTAGAAAACTTTTCATGTGTTTTCGCTAGAAGCCTTTTCACAGTTTTTCACGAGCAGGAAAATATTGACTTTGCTCTGAAAATTGAACACAACCTTGGAACCCCTTACAGAAACTTGTAACAAGACTGAGCAAAATAAGACAAAACAATGTTGATATTACTTTTCACTTGCCCAGGCAATGGGTCTCTGGTTAGAAAAGGAATACGTTCAAGGATCCCTCCTGGGGATGAAATATCTCATTTAGCAGCCCTTGTCAGGAGAGAGGCCAATCAATATCTACTATGATGTATCAGCGCTGTGACCATACAGCTCGGGGTAGTAATATGCAATATATGGATTAACACCCCTCTGTCCTGCGAGACCCCAACAGGCGAGACATTTATCTCTGTCTGAAGGGCCACAGACACAGCACAGGGACTTCCTTTATGCCCTGCACCTTACAACGTCTACTCAAATCAGGTCTGCGACATACAGACAAGGAGCAAGAGCATTTCTCCGCCTCTCTTCATGTCTTTGTTTTGCTCTCTCTCTCTCTCTCTCTCTCTCTCTCTCTCTCTCTCTCTCTCTCTCTCTCTCTCTCTCTCTCTCTCTCTCTCTCTCTCTCTCTCTCTCTCTCTCTCTCTCTCTCTCTCTCTCTCTCTCTCATCTTTTATCGTTTTTTCCCCCTCTCTCGGCCTCTTGCACTATCTGCTGCTGACTGCAGCAGAGTGATGAACAATGTTTTCCTGCAGGGATTCACATCAGAATGGAGCCCCCCAGTTCCCTCCTGCAGCATCGATCTGGGATACTGCATGACCCAAACCACCTGGAGGGGACCCTCAGACTCAGGAATCAGAGCCATGGCACAAACCCTGAGGATTAACTTTTCCCAGCCCTAAGTCCTTCATTACACTGTTCAACACAATTTTTCTTGCATAGGGTTTTTCAATGGATTCTAGTTAACTTTTGGGTGCTGAATCCAAATCTGGCATTAGTTTTTGCCTATCACATCAGGTTTTTGAACTATGAAAAATCATTATTTTTGAGAAAACAGCAATTTTACACTCAAAGTTAAAAAAAACACTGTTGCATTAGAAGATCGATAGATGCAAAAATGATTACAATGAATAAATAAACACTCAGCCTAGCATGAAATTACTTAGGAAATGAATAGGGGTCATTTTTATCCCCACCAAGATTGCTAGACTACATGGTCAACTTTTGTAAAATCCTGAATAAGGAGCATACAGATAGCACAAAAACTTGAAGTGATAGAGCAAATCTGAGCTCAGATTTGGATTCAGCAGCCCAAAATTAGCCAAAAACAGTTTCCAAAGTCCATGCAAGGAAAAAAACTATATTTTTGTAGACCAGTGTTATCATCATTTACACACTTCTCTGCTCTCCCTCAGCTTCCTCACAACCTGCACTGTTCTACCTTAATCCCCCTTTTTTTTGTTGGTGCAGTCACACTTTTGGAAATTGTCAGGCCAATAATCAACATTTCCACACTTGGAAAAATGTATTAATTTTTCCATTGAACACTTGATTTAAATTTTCTCCCAATAACGACTTTATGAAAATGAATTTATTAAAGAAAATTTCCTGTTTGTGATAAGCGTATTCTGTTGTTTTGAATTTTATCACAGTATCCCACCACATCGCCTTGGTTATAATAAAGAACAGAAAAAAAATTTATTGCTTCGTTTTTTTTGTTTTTTTTATGACTCTTGCTGAAATTAAGGACATATAGGGCTCTATTTAAATGATCTATAGCGCAAGTGCACTTAGGGCGTGTCCAAATCCACATTTGCCAGTTAAACGGCACACAATCAGGGTGCAAAGTAAGGTGCAAGGTGCAACGGAGTTGTACTTAGTCTCTTAATTAATCATAGGTGTGTTTTGGGCATAACATGAATCAAATCAATCACTGTCATCTCCCATTCCCTTTAAAAAAATTTTAAATGCCGGATTCGGCAAGTTGGAGAAACAAATGGTTTTCTGCTGAGGAAACGGATCTGCTCGTGTGCCAAGTGAAAGCGTGCGAGCAGACGTCTGTGGGAGCCGCGGGAATCCACCAAAGCTCAGAGTCCATATGGTAATTTTTTTAGATGTAATCTTTTGCATGTTTGTGCGCTGCTGCATGTCCCTGTGTGCATAACAAACAGAGTGTACATGTGCTGTGCACCCGCCTATGTAGGCGCATCTTACTATCTGAATAATCCATCCATCCATCCATTATCTGAACCGCTTATCCTGCTCTCAGGGTCGCGGGGATGCTGAAGCCTATTCCAGCAGTCATTGGGTGGCAGGCGGGGAGACACCCTGGACAGGCCACCAGGACATCACAGGGCCCACACACACACCCATTCATACCTAGGGGCAATTTTAGTACGGCCAATTCACCTGACTTGCATGTCTTTGGACTGTGGGTGGAAACCAGAACCCCGGAGGAAACCCATGCAGACACAGCGAGAACATGCAAACTCCACACAGAGGGCAAACCGGGACAACCCCCTCAAGGTTGGACTACCCCGGGGCTCGAACCCAGGACCTTCTT
Organism: Lampris incognitus; assembly: GCF_029633865.1. Classification (NCBI taxonomy): domain Eukaryota; kingdom Metazoa; phylum Chordata; class Actinopteri; order Lampriformes; family Lampridae; genus Lampris; species Lampris incognitus. The sequence continues at coordinate 40,051,752 of NC_079216.1, read as the reverse complement.
GCTGAGTTCACAAGACTCTAATTGACAGCTAGCTACTTCGCTAACGTGTATGATGTTGCTAGGCCATTATTCGAAAACAGATGAACTGAGACTGATTGATGATGAGAATTCCTCAATCGCGTCAGAGTATTAAATGATGTAATTAATTAGCAGAAGCAGATGGGTTATCAGAAGCAGTTTCATTATGATGACAACCAGAAGGATAATTTTTCAAGGGGTTTTAGTCATATTTTCACAACAACAGCAATTCTCCTGTTTTGGTTTATATGTCATTAGCAAACCTTCTATAAAAAATACACTGGAAAACATGATTTTCATTGATTTGAAATACTAAGATGTCTGTGAACGAGTCAGTGAGTGAGATAGAGAGCTGGTTCATATGATGCATCACATCTTTAAATTCACAACAACTTGCCTTGCTGAACAAACAGAAACGAAATCAGGTTTCCCACAGTGTATCGATGGGCTTTGAGTGGTAACTGAATTGTGACTGTGTCACACACACACACACACACACACACACACACACACACACACACACACACACACACACACACACACACACACACACACACACACACACACACACACTTCATAAACAAGAGAGCAGCCGCCAGCATTATCCTTGCCAGGGCCGGACCGTGGGTCTGCTGGGCCCTAGGTGCGAGATCTTGCCACCCCCCCCCCAAACTAACATATAATCTACTACTACTACTTTCCGCTGTTCCTAATAGGGGTCCCCACAGTGGGTCATCCGTTTTCATCTCTTCCTGTCTTCTGCGTCTTCCTCTGTCACACCAGCCACCTGCATGTCCTCCCTCACCACATCCATAAACCTCCTCTTTGGCATACCTCTTTTCCTCTTTCCTGGCAGCTCCATATTCAGCATCCTTCTCCCAATATACCCAGCATCTCTCCTCCACACATGTCCAAGCCATCTCAATCTTGCCTCTCTTGCTTTGTCTGCAAACCGTCCAACTTGAGCGGTCCCTCTAATATAATCATTTCTAATCCTGTCCTTCTTCATCACTCCCAGTGAAAATCTTAGCATCTTCAACTCTGCCACCTCCAGCTCTGCCTCCTGTCTTTTCGTCAGTGCCACTGTCTCCAAACCATATAACATAGCTGGTCTCACAACCATCCTGTAAACCTTCCCTTTAACTCTTGCTGGTACCACTCCACCCTTCCTGCACTCTCTACTGCACTCCCCATTAGTTTGGACAGTTGACCCCAAGTATTTAAACTCATATGCCTTCGTCACCTCCACTCCTTGCATCCTGACCATTCCACTGTCCTCCCTCTCATTCATGCATAGGTATTCCGTCTTGCTCCTACTGACTTTCATTCCTCTTCTCTCCAGTGCATACCTCCACTTCTCCAGGCTCTCCTCCACCTGCACCATACTCTCGCTACAGATCACAATGTCATCCACGAACATCATCATCCATGGAGACTCCTGCCTGATCTTGTCCATCAACCTGTCCATCACCATTGCAAACAAGAAAGGGCTCAGAGCTGATCCTTGATGTAATCCCACCTCCACCTTGAACCCATCTGTCATTCCAACTGCACATCTCACCTCACCATTGTCACACTTCCCTCATACATATCCTGCACCACTCCTACATACTTCTCTGCAACTCCCGACTTCCTCATACAATACCACACGTCCTCTCTTGGCACCCAGTCGTATGCTTTCTTTAAATCTACAAAGACACAATGCAACTCTTTCTGGCCTTCTCTATACTTCTCAATCAACATTCTCAAAGCAAACATCGCATCTGTAGTGCTCTTTCGTGGCATGAAATATACTGCTGCTTGCTAATCGTCACCTCTCCTCTTAACCTAGCTTCTATTACTCTTTCCCAAATCTTCATGCTGTGGCTGATCAACTTTATACCTCTGTAGTTGCTACAGTTCTGCACCTCGCCCTTGTTCTTGAAATTCGGTACCTGTATGCTTCTTCTCCACTCCTCAGGCATCCTCTCACTTTCCAAGATTGTGTTAAACAATCTAGTTAAAAACCCCACTGCCATCTCTCCTAAACATCTCCATTCCTCCACAGGTATGTCATCACGACCACATGCCTTTCCACTCTTCATCCTCTTCATAGCTGCCCTCACTTCCTCCTTGCTAATCCACTGAACTTCCTGATTCTATCCCTACATCATCCAACCTTCTCTCTCTCATTTTCTTCATTCATCAGCCCCTCAAAGTACTCCTTCCACCTTCTCAGCACACTTTCCTCACTTGTCAGCACATTTCCATCTCTATCCTTGATTGCCCTAACTTGCTGCACATCTTTCGCAGCTCGGTCCCTCTGTCTAGCCAATCGGTACAAGTCCTTTTCTCCTTCCTTAGTGTCTAACCTGTCATACAACTCACCATATGCCTTTTCCTTTGCCTTTGCCACCTCTCTCTTCGCTTTGCGCTGCATCTCCTTGTACTCCTGTCTACTTTCTTCACCTCTCTTACTATCCCACTTCTTCTTTGCCAACCTCTTCCCCAGTATACTTTGCTGCACTTCCTCATTCCACCACCAAGTCTCCTTGTCTTCCTTCCTCTGTCCTGATGACACATCAAGTACCTTCCGAGCTGTCTCCCTCACTATCGCTGCAGTGGTTGCCCAGCCACCCGGCAACTCTTCACTACCACCCAGTGCCTGTCTTAACTTCTGCCTGATCTCCACACAACAGTCTTCCTTCTTCAACTTCCACCATTTGATCTTTGGCTGTGTCTTCACTCGCTTCCTCTTCTTGGTCTCCAAAGTCATCCTACAGACCACCATCCGATGCTGCCGAGCTACGTTCTCCCCTGTCACCTTGCAGTCTCCAATCCCTTTTAGATTGTGCCTTCTACATAAGATATAGTCCACCTGTGTGCACTTTCCTCCACTCTTGTATGTCCCCCTGTGTTCCTCCCTCTTCTCGAAATATGTATTCACCACAGCCATTTCCATCCTTTTCGCAAAATCGACCACCATCTGTCCTACCACATTTCTCTCCTTGACTCAATACCTTCCCATCACCTCCTCATCACCCCTGTTCCCTTCACTAACATGTCCATTGAAGTCCACTCCAATCACCACTCTCTCCTCCTAGGGTACCCTCTCCACCACATCGTCAAACTCACTCCAGAATTCTTCTTTCTCGTTGATCTCACACCCAACTTGGGGGGCATATGCGCTGATAACATTCAGCAATACACCTTCGATTTCCAGCTTCATACTCATCACTCTGTCTGACACTTTTTTCACCTCCAGCATGCTCTTGACATACTCTTCCTTCAGAATTACCCCTACCCCATCTCTCCTCCCATTTGCACCATGGTAGAAGAGTTTGAACACACCTCCGATACTCCTGGCCTTACTCCCCTTCCACCTGGTCTCTTGCACACACAATATGCCTACCTTTCTTCTTTCCATCATATCAGCCAGCTCTCTACCTTTACCAGTCATAGTGCCAACATTCAAAGTTCCGACTCTCACCTTCACACTCCTACCCTTCCTCCTCTCTAGCTGCCTCTGGACATGCCTTCCCCCTCTCCTTCTCCTTCGCCCAACAGTAGCATAGTTTCCACCAGCACCCTGCTGGTTAACAGTACCGGTGGCGGTTGCTGGTAACCTGAGCCTCGACCGATCCGGTACGGAAATCTTATTTATGATCCACATATTTGATTTGGCAAAGATTTTACGCTGGATGCCCTTCCTGACGCAACCCTCCCCATTTGTCCGGGCTTGGGACCGGCACTAAGAATGCACTGGCTTGTGCATCCTCAGTGGCTGGGTTTAAAACTAACAAATAATAATACAAATAAAATCGGACAGGCAACAATGATATTACTTTTAAAATATTTATTAATAGTGCTATAATGTACTATATTGTACAAAATGTATGTATACTTTTACACTGAACTTTTTTGTTAATGTACACCTGCAAACTTTATCAAAAATAAAATGGAAAAATTGGTCACAAAAAAATTGTGCTACAACATATGTTTGGCAGTATAGCCCACAGTAGTTCCCAGTATATTTCTCAGTATAGCTCACTCAGTATATTTCTCAGTATAAATCACATTATATTTCTCAGTATAACTCACAGTATATTTCTCAGTATAACTCATTGTATATTTCTCATATAACTCACAGTATATCCCTCAGTATAACTTGCAATATTTTTCTTAGTATAACTCACAGTATATTTCTCAGTATAACTCATTGTATATTTCTCATATAACTCACAGTATATTTCTCAGTATATTTCACAGTATATTTCTCAGTACATCTCTCAGTATAACTCACAGTATATTTCTCAGTATAACTCACAGTATATTTCTCAGTATAGCTCACAGTACATTTCTCTGCTCACAGACAGTGTAGTTCTCAGTAGAGTTACCAGTATAGCTCACAGTAGAGTATCTTTTAGATCTTGAATCTACGTGACTTCACAGCAGCAAAATCATTGATTACATCATTGTATGCGATTCTCTCACTTATTTTATGATTCACACTGAGAATCGCAAGGCCAGTGAGGTGCTCTTGGGACATTGTGGATCGTAAGTATGTTTTAATTAGTTTTAGCTTCGAAAAACTTCTCTCTGCACTGGCCACAGTTACTGGTAAGGTTAATGCAATACGAAGAGCTGTCCAGAGATTGGGGTAAACCTTCCAAATGCTGAGTGTGAATGAATGATAGGAAGTCCAGCAGGGACATATTGGGTGAAGGTAACTGTGGTAAGCTTCTTAACTCCTGGGCTAGCTCCCTACCATTGATATCATGATCACGATTTGTTGTTAGAGCAGCACTAAGTGTCTCACACTGAGTTGACAATTCATCCTTTGTCAGATTAGTAAAGTTTTTCAGCACAGTGAACGTGTCTTTCACCTCAGACAGACAGACAGACAGACAAACCTTTCCTCAATAGATGATTTGGCCGCATCTACAACAGTGTTAAAGAATGTCACCTCTAACCTCTTTAACGCATCTCTGAAAGGCTGATCACATGATTCATAGACAAACTGCCGTTTGGTGCGTCTCAGCCACTTCTGCTTTAGTGTGGCATCCACATTCATCCCATCACAGATTTCTTTAGCGGTTGCTTGAGCTGCTGCGAAATCAGTGACACTGTAGTCAGCAAGGAATCTCTGTGTGTCCCTGAGCAGATCAACAGCTACATCTAACTGCATTTCAGATGACTGCATAAGTTTGCTGACATGCTGGATCTTTGCTAGAATGTCATACCACACAACCAAGCAAACAGAAAAACGGTATGAGCCCACCTCTTCTGCCAAAGACTGAGCTTCAATCCTGATGTTTCCATCAGTGGCCTTATCCCTCACCTCCAAGAGGGCCTCCCTTACCTCTGCAGCCTGATAGTGTAGAGCCGCTACACTTTTGATTCTGCTCTCCCACCTAGTTTCTGCCCAGGACTTCACACTAATCGGAACATGTTTTTTCAGGATTGCCCATCTCTGAACACTTGCTGAAAAAAGGACGTAGACTATGAAACATTATCTTTCTCTTACCAGCAGTAGTAGGACACACTTCAGTAGAAGGACCTGGGTCAGGGTCCCCTTGAGTAGAAGGACCTCGCTCAGGATCCCCTTGGGTAGAGGACCTGGCTCAGGGTCATTTTGAGTAGAAGGACCTTCAAGCAGACATACAGTATGAGATAATATATAATAACCAGAAAACCTTTACCTAAAATGGACATACTGGATATCTGCAATGTCACACAAATAACACAGTGTTTTGAAACATTACTCACCAACAGCAGTAGTAGGAGACACTTGGGGAGGTGGCTGGGTTGTCACATCAGCTGGGGGTGGGGGCCCACTAAGAAATTTCAACAAAGCTCCTACAGGAATACAGAAGTCAGGGTTAAACATGACCCTATTTACTTGCCAATGGCAGGTAAATTGAGTCATTGGCGAGTAAATTGAAGCACTAGGTCAAATTTTTATCTTAAAATAACAGCTTCAAAATTATTTTTGATGGAACACTGCCTTGTAATAGGGAGAATCGAGCCCCTTTTCTTCCCACTGGTTCTACGACTACAGTGTGTAACTTTCAGCAAATTTTCGTGAGTGAATGGAAGTCAATGGCGTGTAATTTCACAGGCTCCGCTTGGCTAGTTACGCTAGTCAAATGGTGCACCATTGTTGCAGTTTATGAACCAAACTTTGGCCTTGCTCTCTGTAGCTCAGCTAAATTACCTAGCTAGCTAGCACTAGCCAGATATGAGGGAACAGAAAGTAGACCGCCGTCTGCAAGTCATCCTTGCGCAGGGGCCACGCTAATCTTCTCTAGCATAACTTGACTTCAAGCAAACAATGCCATTTCTCCATAATAAATTATCCTTCTTGCAATATGTCTGCATACAGTTAATGTTACTTCTGTTATTACTGCACACTAGGCTACTAGCTAATAACGTAAGTTAATATTGATGATGATGGATGGTAGCTAAATCTAGCTGGCTAGCTAGCTAACAACATTGCTGCTTAGCCAGTTGTGCTAAATATTAACTAAATAATGAAATTCAAGGACATACATACCTCAACTTTTGGCTTGTCGTTCTTCATCTTCACGTTTTCTTTTGTGGGCGCCAGAGGGATACTGCCCACCCGACATATTTGAGATGACCGTTGCGTTGACGATCTAGCCCACCTAACCCAGCCCACAAACCCCGGGCAGGTGACTGGTGAAATTAGGTGATTCGCCAGAAATTATTCAATCATCTTTGCAGACACCTCATCTCACCAGTCACAGTGTTTCTCGTGGACATTGAACAACGCAGCGATTATTATTTGTAAAAAAAAAAATTAAAAAGAAAGAAATCTTAACCCTCTCGGGGCCCTAGGCGACTGCCTATTTCGCCGGCTATGATCCTTGCATTAAGATTTCTTTGGGGTTGTTGTTCAGTGTTGACAAGCACAACCCTGTAATCCTGTAATCGTTTTGCTGGACAGTGAGAGACTCCCCACCTGTTAGTGCCAAGTGTTTCGTGTTTAAGGTTGCACGGTCCGTATGACCTAAATTTTGTCATTAATAGGATTTTCATATCTCCTCTCACCTTACTGTTGCACCGGTGGTTGTATAGATTTTTGCACGCTCTTCGAATACACAGGGATGCAGCACAAACACAGATAAGGAGGGATAATGCATAAGCATGTGCTTATATACAGTAGTATGTAGTATGTGAGATGGAAAAACATTCGTCTGTTGTGTAAATGTTTTTTCCATGAATTTTATTGAATCAATTGACACGTCATCACGCTACTACTGTATGTTGTGTATGTCCATCACCACACCTGTTTTCATTACCCGCTTACTCCTTTTCAGGGACAACATTGGCTACAACTTATCCCACTATACAGTAAAGTCCTTGAACAGAAAAAAAAATCAAGGCCTTCTGCGTAGTCGAGTGAGTAATTCATTGTATACTGACATCTTTTCATTTGCTGCTCTAAGTATAGGAATATTACAGTTAGATTTATTTGAATCACTCTAAATTAACCAAATAATTGAAATTCCTCGAGAACCCCCCCCCCCCCCCATGGCGTCCGGGTGGTATGGCGGTCTATTCCGTTGCCTACCAACACGGGGAACGCCGGTTCGAATCCCCGGCGTGTTACCTCTGGCTTGGTCTGGCGTCCCTACAGACACCGTGTCTGCGGGTGGGAAGTCAGATGTGTGTATGTGTCCCGGTTGCTGCACTAGCGCCTCCTCTGGTCGGTCGGGGCACCTGTTCGGAGGGGGGGTTAGCGTGATCCTCCCATGCGCTATGTCCCCCTGGCAAAACGCCTCACTGTCAGGTGAAAAGAAACGGCTGGCGACTCCACATGTATCGAGGAGGCACGTGGTAGTCTGCAGCCCTCCCCGGATCGGCAGTGGGGGCGGAGCAGCGACCGGGACGGCCCGGAAGAGTGGGGTAATTGGCCCAGTACAATTGGAGAAAAACCACATGGGCCATTGTATCAAGAATTTGAATAAAATGGGTGTGTACACAAAAATTGCCACCGGGTGCAAAAACAAACACATGCTATCAAAATAATTTCTCTACCCCCCCCCCAAAAAAAACATTGAATCTCTGATTCCTTGAAGATAGCGAAATATGGAAACCTACATGTTGTGGAGACAGCATAACAGACTGAAATCCACATTTGCAAGGAAAAGGAATCTCTATCAACTTTGACAGTTTTTTAAGACACTGATGTCCCTGTGGCTACACATCCTCACAGGATACAGCTCTGTTGTCGAAAGGATGGTTAAAACGGTGAAACGACCGTCTGATACCAGATTTACGGATGTGGCCATTCTGTGCCAGAACAGTTGATAATGGTTAGGTTGTGAAATAAAATTTTAATTTTGTCTATGTGGATGACGTGTGTAAAAGCCTACATTCTTTGTGTGTGTGTGTGTGTATGTGTGTGTGTGTGTGTGTGTGTGTGTGTGTGTGTGTGTGTGCTCGCATTTATGAGTGAGAGCAAAAGCGAGAGCATGCAGCTTAAAGCATGTTTTCAGATCTCAGTGGAATTCCTCTTAAACTGGTTTGATTTAAAGCTAGTCTTGCAGTAACAAGGTCTCATCTTGGGATTGTTCTGTGACTAATGAGATACAGCAAACAGGGAGAGGACTCACGCAAAGGTTGCCTGCTCTTAGACAATAATGAGAGGAAAATGCAACTTTATCCCTGGGGCTAGGTGAAAGCAATGCTGGCACAGATTCTCACAGTGAGAAAGTAATAACTTTTCTCTTGCTTCTTGTCTTCTTGTCAAAGAAGAAAACATATACACACACAAAGTAACACACACACACACACACACGCTTGGATATCAACTCGCACATCAATGGTCAATCGTGGGAGGTGGGGAAAGCTCAAATGCGGGCTATATGTCAACAACACACCTGGCAATCAACAGGTTGGATAAAGGAAGATGTTAAAGGTTTGAAAGTGGAAATCATTGAGGCGTCCGGGTGGCGTAGCGGTCTATTCCGTTGCCTACCAACACGGGGATCGATGGTTCGAATCCCCGTGTTACCTCCGGCTTGATTGGGTGTCCCTACAGACAAAATTGGCCGTGTCTGCGGGTGGGCAGCCGGATGTGGGTATGCGTCCTGGTTGCTGCACAAGCGCCTCCTCTGGTCGTTCAGAGCTCCTATGGAGGTTGGGGGGGAATAGCATGATCATCCCATGTGTTACGTCCCCCTGGCAAAACTCTTTACTGTCAGGTGAAAATAAGCGGCTGGCGACTCCACATGTATTGGAGAAGCATGTGGTAGTCTGCAGCCCTCCCCGGTTCGGCAGAGGGGGTGGAGCAGCGACAAATTCAATTGGGGAGAAAAAAAGAGGAAATCAGAAACGCCGAGTGTGAGTTCTCTGCCTACAGGAGAAAAAAAGTGCAAGCCTCTTTATTTTTATAGTAGAAGGTAAAAGTAGACAGGTATATTTTGTGAACATCACAAGATATGGATGCCTCAAGCTTGTTCTTTTTTTCTTTAGCTTTTTTTTCGAGTTATAGAGATAAGCAGGTCAGAGGAAGCAGATCAATTACCAGGATCCAGAGGAGATGAGGTGGCGTGTGGAGGATTTTTACACTGCCCCCTACAGGATGGAGCACAGTGACAGGTAGTGTGTCTTGATGCATGCTCAATATTCCAGGTAAGAAAATTAAAGAAGGTTGAAACAGTTCACCTGGATACAACATTTATTGACAGATACGTTTCATCAATCAGCTAAGTGACATCATCAATCTAAACTGACTGCAGGTATACCCACCCCTTATCAACACAATACAGTGCCTAAAGACCGAAACTAACGACCAGTTTCATATGTAAATATGGGTGTGACCGTTAACTTGAGTTTCAAAGGCCATGTGTGCTATTCACAGAGGATTAGGGAGTGTTCCAATCACAGCATTGTAACATGGCGACAGACGTATAATGACCGAAACCAACGACCATTTTCATGATCAGATATGGGTGTGCCCATTAACTAGAGTTTCGATGGCCATGTGAACAATTCACAGAGGACTGGGCAATAGTTGCAATCACAGTATTTTAAGATTCAATTCAATTCAATTTTATTGTCATTAAAAACAATGTGCAGGCACGTGTTAAAAATGAAATGAGGGCTGTGGCTTCACCAAACAGTGCAAGACAGACACAGACAAACATAGCAAACACAGTATAAGATATACACACATGAAGATCAAAAGCTAAAAATAAGTTAAAAAAAAGAGCTGGAGTACAAAATATTTAAAAATATCTACAGACATTCAGTGGGTAGTCAGGTTCAGGTGGGCAACAGCTTGTGGAAAGAAGCTGTTTTTGAGCCTGGTAGTGCGGACTCTGAGGCTCCTGTAGCGCCTCCCAGAGCGCAGGGGGGGCAGTCCATGGTTGGGGTGGGTGGGATCTCTGCTGATGCTCAGACCCCTTCGAAGGCAGCGTTTGTGATAAATGTCTTTTATGGCTGGGAGCTGGGTACCGGCGATATGCTGGGCCGCCTTGACGATCCGCTGCAGAGCTTTCTGGTCTACTGAGGTGCAGTTGCCGTGCAGTCTGTGATAGACTGAATGCCTTGCCACATTCGGCGAGGATCAGAGTTATTGTGAAAGTGGTCCTCTATTCGTAGGGAATATTTATGTTTGGCTGTTCTGATGCCCTTTTTGAGGTTTGATCTGGCTGCGCTGTAGGCCTCACAGTTACCTGACTTGAATGCTGCATCCTGCATCCAGCTGCCGGACCTCACTGGTCATCCAGGGTTTCTGGTTTGGAAAGGTGCGGACTGATTTTTTTGTCGTGACACTCTCAGTGCGAAAGTTAATGTAGGCTAGTATGGCAGATGTCTATTCATTAATGTCTGTATGGGAGCCATGGGTAGCTGAATGTGCAAAAATACTTCAGTCTGTGTTTTCAAAACAGTCCTGGAGTTCAGAGACTGCTCCTTCTGGCCGGACAGTGATTGTCTTTACTGCTGGCTTGATCCGTTTTATTAGGGGTTTGTAGGCTGGGACCAGGAACAGGCACAGGTGGTCAGAATGCCCCAGGTGGGGGCAGGGAGTAGCTTTGTATGAGTCCTTGATGTTTGTATAGAGATGGTCCAGGTGTTTTGTCCCCTAGTGAGGCAGGAGACATGCTGATGGAATTTGGGCAATACAGCCCTGAGGTTAGCCTGATTAAAGTCACCACCTATGATAAAGGCATTGTCCGGGTGTTTGGTCTGTTGTCTGCTGAAGGCACATTGTAGCTGCTTAAGTGCAAGCATTAGCATGTGGGGGGATGTATACAGTGGCGATGGTAATGACCGTTAGCTCCGTGGGCAGGTAAAAAGGCCCGCACTGAATCATAAGGAGCTCGAGATCAGCAGAGCAATGCCTTTCGACTATCTTTATATTGTTGCACCAAGAGTTATTGACATAAATACTCAAACCTCCTCTGCGGATCTTGCCGGACTCCGCTGTCCTGTTGGCACGGAAGGCTGTGCGGCCCACTAGCTCGACTGCCGAGTCGGCTATGTTGCTGTTGAGCCAAGTCTCCGTAAACATCAGCAGACAGCAGTTCTGCAGCCTTTTCTGAGAGGACAGCCTGAGTCTTATCTCATCCATTTTGTTAGCTAACGACTGGACATTAGCCATGAAGATGCTGGGGAGGGAAACTTTGAAGGGAGCGCTGCTTAGCTTGGCATGTAGCCCGCCTCGTTTCCCCCTCTTTTGTTTACGATGCCGACGGGGGCAGCGTTTCCACTGCGAGACCGGTGAGCGGATAATATCGATGGGGAAATTGTCCGTGATGGTGGAGGGAAGTGAGTAATCCGTTCTGAGGTTTAAAAGTTCCTGACGGTTGTAGAAGAGCGCATGACCTACACTTGTAAGTAAACTTAAAACTAACGTATAAATAACAAAGAAAACACGACACTGAACTGGGAACCACAGTAGCCGCTGCGTCCAGCGCGCCGCCATCTTGGAAAAAAAAGATGGCGACAGATGTACTCTTAGCCCCCCACCCCCGGTTCAGGGATGGTCTTTCTCTCTCACCATAGATAGATGGCTTCTTTGACTCCCTGTTCGAACCAGCGTTCCTCTCTATCAAAGATGTGCACATCCTCATCCTTGAAAGAGTGGCCACTGGCCTGTAGATGGGTGTAGACTGCAGAATCCTGGCCTGACGTGTTAGCTCTCCTGTGTTGTGCCATCCTCTTGGCAAGCGTCTGTTTATTTAATGAAATTTAATTTAATGAAATTTAATGAAAATTTTACTGGCACAGGATACAAATCTTCTACACCAGACTCGACAAATCAGAACAAACAACCATACAAAAAGAACCACAATATAGTTATTAAAATCACAATAATCTCACAAATAATCACAAATCACATGAATACAATAGTCTCACGAATACATTAGTCTCACAAATAATCACAGTCACGCAATACTCACAATAATCACAACTCAGCTTTATATTGTATAAAAAGTCCTTTGTTGACCAACATTTATCTAATCTATTTTTAAAAGAATTAACTGAAGGAGCCTGCACCACATCCTCTGGAAGTTTATTCCATGCTCTTACAGCACGAATTGTGAAGAAGTTTTTTTCTCTCTTTTCAGAGTGACACTTTAATGGGAATAGTTTTAAGGAGTTCCCTCTTAACTCATACAGTGCATCCGGAAAGTATTCAACCCCCTTCATTTTCCCCACATTTTGTTATGTTACAGCCTTATTCCAAAATGGATTAAATTCCTTTTTTTCTCATCAATCAACATACAATACCCCGTAATGACAAAGTGAAAAAGGTTTTGTAGAAATTTTTGAAAATTTATCAAAAATAAAAAACTGAAATATTGCATGCACATAAGTATTCACACCCTTTACTCAGTACTTGGTTGAGGCACCCTTGGCAGCGATTACAGCCTCAAGTCTTCTTGGGTATGAAGCTACAAGCTTGTCACACCTATATTTGGGGTACTTCTCCCATTCTTCTCTGCAGATCCTCTCGAGCTCTGTAGGGTTAGATGGTGAGCGTCGCTGCACAGCTATTTTCAGGTCTTTCCAGAGATGTTCAATGAGGTTCAAGTCTGGGCTCTGTCTGGGCCACTCAAGGACATTCATAGACTTGTCCCAAAGCCACTCCTTCGTTGTCTTGGCTGTGTGCATAGGGTCGTTGTTGTGTCGAAAGGTAAACCTTCGCCCCAGTCTGAGGTCCTGAGCGCTCTGGAGCAGGTTTACATCAATGATCTCTCTATACTTTGCTCCATTCATCTTTCCCTCGATCCTGACTAGTCTTTCAGTTCCTGCCGCTGAAAAACATCCCCACAGCATGATGCTGCCACCACCATGCTTCACTGTAGGGATGGTATTAGCAAGGTGATGAGAGGTGCCTGGTTTCCTCCAGACGTGACGTTTGGCATTCAGGCCAAAGAGTTCAATCTTGGTTTCATCAGACCAGAGACTCTTGTTTCTCATGGTCTGAGAGTCCTTTAGGTGCTTTCTGGCAAACTCCAAGCGGGCTGTCATGAGCCTTTTACTGAGCAGAGGCTTCCATCTGGCCACTCTACCATAAAGGCCTGATTGGTGGAGTGCTGCAGAGATGGTTGTCCTTCTGGAAGGTTCTCCCATCTCCACAGAGGAACGCTGGAGCTCTGTCAGAGTGACCATCGGGTTCTTGGTCACCTCCCTGACCAAGGCCCTTCTTCCCTGATTGCTCAGTTTGGCTGGGCGGCCAGCTCTAGGAAGAGTCCTGGTGAATCCAAACTTCTTCCATTTACGAATGATGGAGACCACTGTGCTCTTCGGGACCTTCAAAGCTGTAGACATTTTTTTGTACCCTTCCCCAGATCTGTGCCTCGATACAATCCTGTCTCGGAGGTCCACAGACAATTCCTTTGACCTCATGGCTTGGTTTCTGCTCTGACATGCACTGTCAACAGTGGGACCTTATATAGACAGGTGTGTGCCTTTCCAAATCAAGTCCGATCAATTGAATTTACTACAGGTGGAATCAAATCAAGATGTAGAAACATCTCAATGATGATCAGTGGAAACAGGATGAAACCTGAACTCAATTTTGAGTGTCATAGCAAAGGATGTGAATACTTATGTACATGCAATATTTCAGTTTTTTATTTTTAATAAATTTGCAAAAGTTTCTACAAAACCTTTTTCACGTTGTCATTATGTGGTATTGTGTGTAGATTGATGAGAAAAAAAAGGAATTTAATCCATTTTGGAATAAGGCTGTAACATAACAAAATGTTGGGAAAGTGAAGGGGTGTGAATACTTTCCGGGTGCACTGTACGTATTATTCCAAAGGTAGATAACAAGCTCAGCTGTGAAATCATATATTTTGTGAACAAGCTTATAGACTTCAATCACGTCTTCTCTATGTCTCCTGTATACTAGAGCTGGTAGTTGTAAATTTCTTAACCTCTCTTCATATGACATCTCTTTCAGACCTGTGATTAGTTTAGTAGCTCTTCTCTTAACCTTTTCAATTTTTTCTATATATTTTACTTTATAAGAACACCAGACCAAGCTTGCAAATTCAAGATGAGATCACACCAAGGATTTATATAATGGTAAAACTATTTCATTACACAAATTTAGAAAAGTTCTTCTAATTATCGCCAGCATAGAGTTTGCTTTTTAAAAAATGTGCGTGTGAAATTCATTTGAACTATTGACCACGACACCTATGTCCTTTTCCTCTTCCACTTGCTGAACCATCAAATCTCCAAATTTGTAGTTAACCCAGTTGGCACTTGTTTTCCCAATGTGTAAATGTTTGCATTTTCTGGATTTAATTTCAGTAGCCACCTAGCACACCAGTTACTCATGCTACGGAGGTCTGATTGAAGATGGGCTGTATCAGTGTCCTTATTAATTACTCTAAATATTTTTGTATCATCCGCAAAAAGGTATGAATCAAACTCTATCATACTTGGTAAATCATGTATAGATTATATTATATTAGATTATATTAGATTAGATTGTTTTATTAGCCACACGACCAAAGGCAGTGGAATTTTTTTTTGTACACAAACTCTGCAGCACAATACATACATGAACAACAACATTCATTCCACATATTATCACGAACAATAACAATACAGTTACACAATAACAGAAATAAACATATCATGCATAACAATTATGTGAATGGTGGTATTTTTACATATATATAGCGTTTGTTTTGGGGTTTTTTTTAACCGTCAAGGGTGTTGATAGAAGTGCTCAACTAATGAGGAGCGGAATATCAATACAGATGCAGGGAAAAAAACGTTTAATACATAGCAGTACAAGTTTGTTCCGTGCGTCGTGCACTCATCAGCTGCTAGTGTGATTCAACAAAGAAAGACACGCAGTTTATGTTGCCCAGCGTCGCGCCCCTAATTTCGGTGGACAGCAACCAATCAGAGGAAAAACATTTAAACTATAACAACCAATGGGGTAGGTAGTTACGATGCACAGGAAACAATGGTGGGGTAGGAAACATTACAACCAATGGGGTACGGGACTGGGGCTTGTTTTGAAAAAGCATTTAAAGGACCAGGGCACTGTTGAAATAGCATACATTTAGAATACAACAAGGTATATAGAAAGCAAAGAGTCTATATATATATATATATTGACAACAAAGAGTACAGGGCCCAACACAGAACCTTGTGGAACTCCAGAGGTCACTGGTTTCCATTCTGAAGTGGCCTCATTTACCACCACCTGCTGTTTCTTATTATGTAAAAAATTCTGTATCCAGCCTGCAACTCTGTCGTCTACGCCATAGGATTTTAATTTTGACAGTAGTCTTTTATGATTAACTTTATCAAAAACTTTGTGAAAGTCCATATAAATGTTTAGTACAAGTCTCGACAATCCTCCTGGCACTTTTCAGCATACACTATGGCCATGTACTCTTAAGAGTACATCTTTCACCAGCTTACAATGCTGTGATTGCAAACATTCCCAAATCCTCTGTGAATAGTATATATGGCCATTGTAACTTTAGTTAATGGTCACGCCCATATTTGCATATGAAACTGATCATTGGTTTCAGATGTTATGCAACTGTTTTGTTTATAAGGGTGGGGATACCTTTACTCGGTTTAGACTGAAGAGGTCACTTAGATGAGTGATGAAACATATCTGTCAATAAACATTGTATCCACATGAACTGATTCAACGTTCTTTTATTTTCTTACCTGGATTATTGAGCATGCATAAAGACTCCTTTTTCAACGGTTTCCTTTGTGGTGAGGGACCATGTTGGGAGACAGTAGGATACTGTTGAAAGAATGATTGTGTATAAATCAAATCAAATCAAAATCAATTTTATTTGTATAGGCCAATATCACAAATTACAAATTTGCCTCAGTGGGCTTAACAGCAACACAACATCCTGTCCTTAGACCCTCTCATCGAATAAGGAACAACTCCCTAAAAAGCCCCTTTAACAGGAAGAAAAAATAGGAAGAAACCTCAGGGAGAGCAACAGAGGAGGGATCTCTCTCCCAAGACGGACAGCGTGCAATGGATGTTGTGTTCACGCAATTTACATAATACAACATTGAAAGAGGATAACATAATTATAATAGACATACAATTTATGAAGAACATGATGCACAGGATGCCAAGCAGTGTCCACATGCCAACGGAGCAGTCCAGGACCCAAGCCACGCGACCAGCATCATCATGTAATAAAAGAAAAACTTATGTGAGGAGTGGAAGGGCAGGCAGCATCCAAATGGCGACCACCATCACCACGGAGACCTGGGAGGAGAACCGACTACAAATGCACGCAAGAGAGATTCACATGACACCATTCAAACACAGAAAAAGAGAATGGAGAAGACATCATTCAGAGAGAGAGAAAAGACATGTTAGAGAAGAGAACAGTTTGCAATAGTAGGTGGAATTCTTTCCCATTCTTGCTTGATGTACGACTTCAGTTGCTCAACAGTCCGGGGTCTCCGTCGTCGTATTTTGCGCTTCATAATGCGCCACACATTTTAAATGGGAGACAGGTCTGGACTGCAGGCAGGCCAGTCTAGTACCCGCACTCTTTTACTACAAAAATCGAATCAAATCAAATATATGTGTCACAGCCCCTCGCCCTTGACACCTGCTCACCTCTCCTTCACCCTGGCACACCTGCCCGTGGTTTCAATCGGCACACCTGCTGGCCATCAAGCAATCACCCCCTCTCCCTTGACACCTGCTCACCCCTCCTTCACCCCGGCACACCTGTGGCCATCAAGCAATCACCCCCTCTCCCTTGACACCTGCTCACCCCTCCTTCACCCCGGCACACCTGCTGGCCATCAAGCAATTGCCCTCACCCTTAAGAAGCCTCCACTGTGGACCAGTCTTCGTTGGAACGTTGCCATTCATGGTTTGTTGCCTAAAGGTTATTGCACGTCCAGTCCCAGTCCT
The DNA here is from genome assembly GCF_029633865.1 of Lampris incognitus. Taxonomy (NCBI): domain Eukaryota; kingdom Metazoa; phylum Chordata; class Actinopteri; order Lampriformes; family Lampridae; genus Lampris; species Lampris incognitus. The sequence goes on along the minus strand of NC_079216.1, from coordinate 40,034,327 downwards.
AGCCTGCATTCTCTGATGTTCATAGTTTTTTGCATTCTTTCCTGCCTGTCTGATTTTTTTGGTCTCTGCTCTTCAGGACTTCAGCCTGCCAGTTTACCTGCCACTGAGCCAACTCCTGTTCTACCACTGGGATCGGCCATTTCAATAAAGACTTGATTTCTTCCCTTACCTGGTTGTCCCGTCTGCTTTTGGGTTTTTCCAGATACGTGACAATATGTATATATGTGCCTGAGACATTAGGGGTGAGATATGGTGATTGATTTGCAAAATGAATGTGGTCAGACATATAGATATAGATGTCTTCGGGGAATGGAAATACATAATTTGTTTTCTTGACACTGATAGTTAGATGATTAGATTTCAACCACTCATGTAAGTAGTGAAGGTCAGAAGAGAATTTTGAGCTTATGCGTCAGGGTTTGGATCAGAAAGAAAAAACACAGTGTCATTCGCATATAATAGATAATTGGAATATTTACGCACATTGGGAAGGTCATTGATATACAGAAGAATGAGTAAAGGACCCGGAATGCTGCCTTGTGGAACTCCCATATTACAAGTTATAGGGGGAGATGTTACATGACCAATTTTAACCACTTGGGACCTGTTAGATAAGTATGAAGAGAGCATCACTACCACAGAGGAGGAAAGTTATAATGAACTGAATTTGTTCAGCAGAATCTGATGATTCACTGTATCAAAAGCTTTGCAAAAATCAATAAAAATGGCTCCAGTGACATGACCTTTGCTGAGTGAAGTACATATTTGTTCAGTGAATAACAGTGCAGACATCGTTGATTGGGTAGAGAGGAAACCATATTGAAAGTCACTGAGGAGGTTATTACCTTTAAGATGATTGTTTAATTGGTTGGAAAGATTTTTTTCCAATAATTTAGATATTAGGGAGAATAGATTGGCCTGTAATTCAAAACAAGAGTTTGATCTTCAGATTTAAAAATGGGGGTGATTTGAGCAGTTTTCCACCCAGAAGGAAAAATAGAAAGCCTGATACAGAGATTGATAAGATGATAGAGGAGAGGCATAACGCCGGCAGTGTGAATCTTTAAAAAAATGCATATTTAAACCTTAAATATCACAATAATGAGCATTTTTCAGAGTTCAAAATATCAGACAGCTTAATCTGTGTAATCTCAGAGAAAGAGAACGGATGGAATGTAGAAGAAAAACAGTGGGGGATAAGAGGGAGCATCAAAGTTAGATGCACGGTTTTTAACAGATGTAACAAAATAATCATTGAAAGAGGTTGCAATTTTTTCAGCTCCAGTGATTAGTGCCTTGTAGATAAATTTGAATATTGTCATTCTTTTTCCTCTCATTTTCACCAGTGATGACTTTAAGTGTTTGCCATAATGTGTTAGATTTAGAGGCAGTTTGAATAATTTGCTTTTGGAAATAGATAGCCTTAGTCTTGCATAGTTCAGTAGTACAATTGCTTCTGATCTCTATGAAATGTGCTTTATTCTCCAATGTTTTTGAGGGTCTATACTTTTTGAGAGAGAGAGCCTTCTCTTTAAGTAATTGCAGAATTTCAGAATTTATCTGTGGTAATTTATTCTGCCAATTTTTTAAATGGTAGGAAGTGGTATATTTTTTGTATACTGTCTCCATTTTCTCATAGAACTGAGCCTGAATTTGCTATGGGTTTTCAAGTAAGTTCATTGCTCCAATCAATTTCTCTATTTCAGCATTAAACCGAGGTAGTTTTGAATTTGGTATTTTAGAGACAAAGTGGCAAGCGTAGCCTCTTGGGGTTTTGACAGTTTTCCTTGCAGCATAAATGAGTGATCTGATATCACGGTATGAATTACTCCAGACAGTGCATATTTAGAAGGTTCATTTGTAAATATAAGGTCAAGGACTGAGCTGCGAGTGTTGCTGATTCTAGTTGGCTCTTTTATTGATTGATTGATTGATTGGGACCGAGCTTTATTTTAGTAGCTTTCAATAATTTTGATGAGCTGTCCTTCCAGTCCAGATTGATATCACCCAATATAACAAGCTCATTCATTTTTATTGATTTTATGACATCAGTAAGCTGCAATAAATAAACACTTGCACTGATATTTGGGGGCTTATAGATGACAATAATTGCAATTGCATGTTCACATGTAAAATTTACAACAAGTTGCAACGTCTCAGTTTCAGTTTCGATTTGGGTGTCTAGAAAAAGTGCTATATAAATGTAATGATGATGATGATGATGATGATGATGATTATTATTATTATTATTCAATATGCATATTTCTGACTAACATAAAAGGCAACTCCACCACCAGTTTTATCAGTGCAGTCTCTAAGATATAGATGGTAATTTTCTATTGAGAGAAAAGAATCAGGAATAGCAGGAGTTAACCATGATTCAAAAATTGCCATTATATGTGCTTTTGACTGCATGAGCATAATCTTGATTTCATCCATTTTGGGTGCAAGTCTTTGAGTGTTTAGATGGCTAATTTTAAACCTTTGAATTCTACCAAGTTTGGGCAAGGTAAATGGATTTTTTTCGGAAGTGGTTCAATCTTCCTGTTGCCAGATTGGTGGGTGGTTGATTGAGCTGGTCCAGCGTAGCAACTCTGAGGATCCAGTGGTCATGCAACCTACTATGTACATACGCCCTGCCCCAGGTTGCGTCCCACTGCGGTAGAGTCAAACTGCCATCCGCAGCCCCCTATCTCCACCCCGGCAGGAAAGGACCTCCAGACCATGCAGCCCCCAGACGACCAGCACCCCGGCAGCCAGCCACACATCCCACCTCGGGTCCACAGAGCAGGCAAACAGCCAGCCAAGGCAGCCTGACGCTGCACTAAAATTACATAACAGATCAATACCAAGAATAGCTGCACATAACAATTCGCAAAATAGCACCCGTGGTTGATTGGAAAGTGAATGAAGCCTTGTTGGCATGCCCTCCAAGTCACTTGTCACATTACCTCCAGGCCATACTCACCTCCAGGCCATACTCATGACCGATAGCAACTCAAAGGTAGTTTACCTGATGAAGATTCGCCACTTGTTATCTACTACTGCTACTACTACTACTGCTACTACTACTACTACTACTACTACTACTACTACTACTACTACTACTACTTTCCGCTGCTCCTAATAGGGGTCCCCACAGTGGGTCATCCGTTTTCATCTCTTCCTGTCCTCTGCATCTTCCTCTGTCACACCAGCCACCTGCATGTCTTCCCTCACCACATCCATAAACCTCCTCTTTGGCCTCCCTCTTTTCCTCTTGACTGGCAGCTCCATCTTCAGCATCCTTCTCCCAATATACCCAGCAACTCTCCTCCACACATGTCCAAACCATGTCAATCTTGCCTCTCTTGCTTTGTCTCCAAACTGTCCAACCTGAGCTGTCCCTCTAAAATACTAGTTCCTAATCCTGACCTTCTTCGTAACTCCCAATAAAAATCTCAGCATCTTCAACTCTGCCACCTCCAGCTCTACCTCCTGTCTTTTTGTCTGTGTCACTGTCTCCAAACCATATGTAACATAGCTGGTCTCACAACCAGCTTGTAAACCTTCCCTTTAACTCTTGCTGGTAACCTTCTGTCGCAAATCACTCTTGACACTCTTCTCCATCCACTCCACCCTGCCTGCACTCTCTTCTTCACCTCTCTTCTGCACTCCCCATTACTTTGAACAGTGGACCCAAAGTATTTAAATTCATAGGCCTTCGTCACCTCTACTCCTTGCATCCTTACCATTCCACTGTCCTCCCTCTTGTTCATGATTATGTATTCCATCTTTTTCCTACTCACTTTCATTCCTTATCTATCCAGTGCATAACTCCACCTCTCCAGACTCTCATCATCCAGCACCCTACTCTCGCTACAGATCACAATGTCATCTGTGAACATCATAGTCCATGGAGTCTCCTGCCTGATCTTGTCCGTCAACGTGTCCATCACCATTGTAAACCAGAAAGGGTTCAGAGCCTATCCTTGATGTAATCCTCCATCTTGAACCCATCTGTCATTCCAACCGCACACCTCACCATTGTCACACTGCCCTCATACACATCCTGCACCACTCTTACATACTCCTGTGCCACTCCTGACTTCCTCCTACAATATCACACCTCCTCTCTCAGCACCCTGTCATATGCTTTCTCTAAATCCACAGACACAACATAACTCCTTCTGATCTTCTCTGTACTTCTCCATTAACATTCTCAAAGCAAACATCGCATCTGTAGTGCTCTTTCGTGGCATGAAATATACTGCTGCTCACTAATCATCACCTCTCCTCTTAACCTAGCTTCTATTACTCTTTCCCATATCATCATGCTGTGGCTGATCAACTTTATACCGCTGTAGTTGTTACAGCTCTGCACATCACCCTTATTCTTGAAAATCTGTACCAGTATGCTTCTTCTCCACTCCTCAGGCATCCTCTCACTCCAAGATTGAGATTGTGTTAAAAAATCTAGTTAAAAACTCCACTGCCATCTCTCCTAAACATCTCCATGCCTCCACAGGTATCTCATCAGGACCAACTGCCTTTCCACTCTTCATCCTCTTCATAGCTGCCCTCACTTCCTCCTTGCTAATCCACCATACTTCCGCTTCTGGTGTGGGAAGATGGCGCCACAAATTCACGTTTGCAGCAACCTCACCCAGTACCGGTACAGGAAGATGGCGGCGCAAATTCACGTTTGCGGCAGCCTCACCCAGGACCGTCCATGCAGTGTGTTTGTCCACGTCTGCGTCTAAGTTTTGTTTTCGTTTGATGGCTAGGAGAGCTGGCACTGATCGGCTGGGAAAGCTTGGTCTGCCGCATCCTGTTGGGCCCAGGGACCACAGCCCTGCCCAGAGCTGCACCCGAGGAGGTAACACCAAGGGCTGTCAGACAGGACGCAGAAGCGGAGCAGGCTAAGCTAACTGCTTGCCCATGCAGATCGGCAGTTCCAATAACACTGAAGGCCGTCTGGCAGCAGCCTCACCTGGCATTGACAGTGGTGTTTTTGGTGTCGTTGTGCGGAGTGCGGGGAGGTGTATTGAGGGTTTCTGGCTGGGAGAACTGGCATTGGACTGGCTGAGGGAGCCTTGTCTGCTGCATCCAATGGGCCCAAGGACCCCAGTCCGGAGCTGCACCTGAAGAGGAAAAACCGAGGGCAGTCTGACAGGACGTGAAAGCCGGGGAGGCTAAGCTGACTACTAGCCCATGCAGACCAGCAGTTCCGACAGTCATCCTGGCTGGCATTCGCTCTCTTGGACAGTTATTTTTTGTTGTTTTTGTTTAGTATGGATATATGTGTTAGTTTGAATATGTGTGTTCTTGTAATTATTGTAGTTTTTGGATATGTGTTTTTGTCTTTGTGTAGTTATGAGTTGGGTGAAACGATACAAATAAAGTGTTCCTGATTCCTGATTCACTATCCCCACATCATCCAACCCTCTCGCTCTCATTTTCTTCATTCATAAGGCCCTCAAAGTACTCTTTCCACCAGCTAAGTACCTTCTTAGCTGTCTCCCTCACTATTTCAGCAGTGATTGCCCAGCCATCCAGCAACTCTTCACTACCACCCAGTGCCTGTCTTAACTCCTCTTTGAATGCCACACAACAGTCTTCCTTCTTCAACTTCCACCATTTGATCCTTGGCTCTGCCTTCACTCTCTTCCTCTTCTTGGTTTCCAAAGTCATCCTACAGACCACCATCCGATGCATATGCGCTGATAATATTCATCAACACACCTTTGATTTCCATCACTCTGTCTGACACCTCTAACACACTCTTGACATACTCTTTCTTCAGAATTACCCCTACCCCATTTCTCCTCCCATTCTCACCATGGTAGAAGGGTTTGGACCCACCTCCAATGCTACTGACCTTAATCCCCTTCCACCTGGTCTCTTGCACACACAGTTTAGTATCTATCTTCCTTCTCTCTATCATATCAGCCAGCCCTCTCCCTTTACTAGTCATAGTGCCAACATTCAAATTCACCTCCACACCTTTACCTTTCCTCCTCTCCCACTGCATCTAGATATGCCTTCCCCCTCTCCTTCTCCTTTGACCAACAGTAGTGTAGTTTCCACTGGCACCCTGCTGGCCAACAGTACTAGTGGTGATCATTGGTAACCTGGACCTCGACCGATTCGGTATGGAAATCTGTTTTATGATCCGCATATTTGATTTGGCAATGGTTCTAAGCCAGATGCCCTTCCTGATGCAGCCCTCTCCATTTATCCAGGCTTGGGACCCACACTAAGAATGCACTGGCTTACGCATCCTCAGTAGATGGGTTATTCGCCATTTGCTATATCTTCCATTATTCCGTCATTCGCAAGCAACCTCTAACACTAATAACTGTGTAATAAGTGTATTTCATCTAAAATCAAAGGGTGAGATAGGGCTGAGACATGGCAACATGGCTAAAAACATTCATTGAGACCCTACAGTGCTGAATCCTCTTTTGTCATTTATATTCCGTAAATTGCCATGTCCAAATACCCTCCAACTCTAGTATGGTTTTTCCAAATCACCAAAACACATTTCCTGAAATATGGACCCCTTTCCCAAAACCTATTAACAACTCAAACTCAAACCCTGCCGGTCACCTCAACTTCAATTTTAACACTAATCCTTTGTCTTAGCCATGGAGGACTCGCAGTAAGGGCTTATAATTGATCTTGAAATATTACCAGAAAGCAAACAATTTCTAAAAGCCCCATGGGATATAACACTGCTAAATGAAATAACTTTGTGATCTCCCTTGACTTTCGAAGCCTCTCCACATCTTGCACCATCATAATAAGAACTAATTGAATTAGCACTCCAGTGCTTTTTAACTCCGGCCTTCATCCATTAACCTGTGTTCATTTCCGAGCAGTATAATACCCTCACCCATCCCAACCAGTGATTCGGCGACTGCCAAATGATTTTCTTACTTCTTTATTTATGTATTTATTTATATATCTGTTTATTTCTATCTGCTTCAGCCCAGTGCTGTCTCCAGTAGTGTAGAGGCAGACATATAAATAAAGGGTATTAGAATGAGAGAGGGGCTATGGGATCCCTCAAAAAAAACAAACAAGCGATAAACAAGAGGAAATGCTCTCTTGGTTTGATTAGAGAAGCCACGGGGGAGCACAGCAAGGACACTTAATTAAAACTCATCTAAATGGAAAATGCTGGTTAAAAAAGCTATTTGTTCAAGCTCTGGGCAGCTTCCGGGTTATAGGAAATATGTGTACATAATCATGGTGTTGGTGGAATCGAGGGGACAAATAAGCTTGCAAGTGAACTGACTAATGTAAATTGGAAAAAGATCACAATTAGCGCACGCCATGGCCGCCTGGGTTCAGGCCAGATTTAAATGTTGTTAGCCTTCAGAAGGCGATGAAACGATTTGTCTCCGTTCAATGTCTCTCTTTCACTCTGCCCGTCACTTTACCTCTCTCTCTCTCTCTCTCTCTCTCTCTCTCTCTCTCTCTCTCTCTCTCTCTCTCTCTCTCTCTCTCTCTCTCTCTCTCTCTCTCTCTCTCTCTCTCTCTCTCTCTCTCTATCGCTCTCTCTGTCTCTCTCTATTGCTCTCTCTCTCTCTGTCTCTCTCTATTGCTCTCTCTCTCTCTGTCTCTCTGTCTCTCTGGCCTTCTTACACTCTAAGTGCCTTTCTCTGATAAAAGTAAACACACATCAGGATATTCTCTCATCAGCAACAATAGTTAGAGCAGACCACTACCAGAGTCTCTCCCTTGGCACCTCGTCCATTTCCTCTTTCATCCTGCTCTCCGTCCAGGCATCCAGATGACAACACACCACTGCAATGTGTCCGATCCCGAGCCCCCATTAAAAATAATGAGATGGCCATTTTCACCGCCTGTTACTTGAAAACAATCCATATCACACAGGAGGCCCCTGGCGGGGATTGAGGGGGAGCCAAGCGGAAGGCAACATTTGCTGAGAGTAGATTTACTTAATGACCTCTTGTTGTCCTTGGTCAGACTGCTGAGCTGTTTGTCCTGCAGTAAACCTATCTAAAAAGAGAGGTGTTGGATGCAGTAAATGTCTGAGACACAAAAGATGTATACCTAAACCCACACCCTTGACTTGGAAGACAAAATACATCTGGAAAGATTTAGTCTTGTTTTCTTTTCTTTTTTCATCTTCCAAATACAAGTGTACAATGTAATGATGTTTAAAACTGCTTTTTTTATTCATATACCAGAATATCCCCTGTTTCTTGGAAATGTTTACATTTACATTTTTCATTTAGTAGTCACTAAAGGACTCACAAGAGAATCGGCAATTAGATAATACATTTGTGCATATCTTACAGGCATTTTAGACTACTAAATAGGAATCATATTATAGCCAAGAGTGCATGCCATGTCAACTGCAATTAATTTAAGTATGCTATCTAGAGCCGCCTCTGGTCGGTCGGGGTGCCTGTTGGGGGGGGGGACTGGGGGGAATAGCGTGATCCTCCCACATGCTACGTCCCCCTGGCGAAACTCCTCACTGTCAGGTGAAAAGAAGTGGCTGGCGACTCCACATGTATCAGAGGAGGCATGTGGTAGTCTTGCAGCCCTCCTCCAGATCGGCAGAGGGGGTGGAGCAGTGACCAGGATGGTTCGGAAGAGTGGGGTAATTGGCCGGATACAATTGGGGAGAAAAAGGGGGTGGGGGGTGCTATAGGTGGATAACAAATAGCAAGTACCAGGAGGTTCAAATTACAAATTGGCTGAACAACGCCACAAGTCAGTATCACAGATATATGCATATCATAGCCAAGACTGCAAATCATGGCAAGTGCAAATAGTGTAAGTGCATAATAGATAGATCACCAATGGGTATGCCAATAATAAAAGTAGGGGAATCACATTACAAATTAGCTGGACTATGCTACAAGTCAGTTTAAGGATCCACAGTCATGCTTAAAGACCAATTGTAGTTTGAGGTATACCTGGAATGGGACTTTTTTTTTTACCTTTCTTCAGTGGCTTAAAGGAGCATTTAGCTCCATCTGAAGAGTTAATTCCAGCATTTTGTTGATTTTGAAGTCGTCCAGGTAGTTCCTTGAACTGCAAGGGAAGCCAACATTAAGGCTTTGAACTTCATGCAGACGGACACGGGGAGCTCGGCAGGCTGGAAAGCAAGCAGCGCAGCATCGTTCTGGATTGGTTACAGAGGTTGTATTGCACAGGCTGGGAGACCGGAGAGAAGTGCATTGTAGTAGTCTAAAGGGGCTTTTGCACAAACTGCACAGCTTTGCTGTCAAATCCCTTCATGTCTGTGTCGCACACATAAAAACAGCTTAGCGTTCAGCCAAGTTGAACGTTTGTGCCGAGTGCTATGATGTAACATGACGTGTCCATTAGAAATGAAGAAGAAAAAAAACACTTCCAGTCAAGTGAACATATCAAATGTGTAGAAAAATCGGCAAACTGCAACAAATGAATATTGATTTTCTTTGCTGCAACCATGTGATCAAACGATATAAATGAATCTGCCATCTCAATAAGTCTATAAATAACACGATTTTCTGGTCTTTTTACCATTTCATTCCAAGGTCAATAACCGGTGTGTAATTCAGTTATTTATTCTGCCTTTTCTCATGGGTGAATCCCGGCAAGAAGCAACGCACCAGAGTTATGGAGCACACACTATAAATGTGTCAAAAGAGTTTTTATGAAAGCCCTGTAAAATTTGATTCACCACGGTATATCATACAAAAACGGAACCAGTATGGAAATTAGAACGGTATACTGCAGGATCGCTGGGAGTCTGTTTTGTTGGTTTCTAAAAATGATGGGATGTAAAAGAAATACGTAAAAGAAAAACAAAGATGCGTTCCTTTTTTCTTTTTGGGGGGAATCCCCCCTTCCCCCTTTTTCTCCCCAATTGTACCTGTCCAATTACCCCACTCCTCAATGCCGTCCCAGTCGCTGCTCCACGCCCCTCTGCCGATCTGGGGAGAGCTACAGACTACCACATGGCTCCTTCGATACATGTGGAGTCACCAGCTGCTTCTTTTCACCTGACAGTGAAGAGTTTCACCGGGGGACGTAGCACATGGGAGGATCACGCTACCCCCCGACCCGACCCGACCCGACCCGGCACTAGTGCAGCAACCAGGACACATACCCACATCTGGCTTCCCACCTGCAGACACGGCCAGTTGTGTCTGTAGGGACGACCAGACCAAGCCGGAGGTAACACGGGGATTCGAACCGGTGAGTCCCATGTCGGTAGGCAATGGAATAGACCGCTACACTACCCGGACGCCCCTTTGTGGGTTTTTTTCAATCCATCATTTTGGTTCAACAACTCTCAAAAATCATTGTGTTTATTGACAGAAGCGAAAAAGCGAAGAAAATTGGACCTGTTCCAAAAACAATTATGATGGATGACTTTTTCAGAGCTGGTGTGCAAACTTCATGAAGTAGGTAACATAGGGATTCAAACTGGCGATCCCCGTGTTGGTAGGCAATGGAAAAGACCGCTACACTACCCGGACGCCTGAAGATGCTTTTCTTGTAGTATTTATTTTCACATGAAAATCTGGAGAATCCACTGAAAATATTCAAAAGCCTGCTTACTTACAATTCTATTTAATCACTTGAACAAACATTTGTACAATCCTTTTAATCATTTGAACAATTAACCATCGGTAATTCAAAACAGTTGTAATCCAAGAGTCTGTCCTTTTTGGTTTTCATTTCACTTATTACGCATCATAAAATGCAAACAAGGCTGGAAAATCATATTTAGCGATAAAACGATATGTTGTTCACCTCAGTTACTGGAACAAATATACATGATGATTGTGTGTACAGTCCATAACAGCAGTGAAGGGGGGATGGATTTTGGGACAGGGTAAGAAACATGCTTTTGGAAAAGAGTTTGTGTTGAGTTGTGCAAACAGCTGTGCCTGGTCATGCTGCACAAAAATAACATGAATGTATGAAGTAAGAAAGTTCACAAAAAAACAGCCATTTATGGTAGCAGTGACATGCTGAAATGCAGACATCAGGATCGTGCCATAGATTTGGGAATGTTCTTGCAATGCCCTTGGTTAATATTGCTGTGATTTTGTTCACCCCAGTGCCTTTTCAACAAGTGAATTAACCATGGTAATCTGCCCCCTGCAATTTGCCAGAACTAGCATGTAAACAGCAGGGTTTAAGGGCAACATTAATGTGTGTGTGTGTGTGTGTGTGTGTGTGTGTGTGTGTGTGTGTGTGTGTGTGTGTGTGTGTGTGTGTGTGTGTGTGTGTGTGTGTGTGTGTGTGTGTGTGTGTCTGTGTCTGTGTCTGTGTGTGTGTGTGTGTGTGTGTGTGTGTGTGTGTGTGTGTGTGTCTGTTTAACGAAGTAATGACAGAGGGAATGCTCAGTTGGTGTTGGACCCCCTTGCAGCAAATTAACCACAACAGGCTGATGCACTAGCTACCAGCTGGCCTTGTCACACACACACAAACACACACACACACACACACACACACACACACACACACACACACACACACGTGCACACACACACTCACACTCTCTCACACTCTCTCACACACACACACACACACACACACACACACACACACACACACACACACACACACACACACACACACACACACACACACGCAGCCACCGCCACACACACTTGTTTCATACAGTTTGGTGTCCAATGTTTTTGTACATCCTTGCAAGAATTTTCTGTGGTACTTAGAAAAGTTGTTGTGATATTTATATTACACTTTAATTAAGTACCACAGGACAGCTGACTCATCATCATGGTAAAATATCATTAATATTTCCATACAGCTGCTCTTGTACAGCAAACGTTCTGGTATAGTAAAGCAGATTTTGCCTATATGTAAAAGTCAGATGGATAACATACAGAGAATTAATATTTACCTTTAGAATCAGAATCAGATTTATTGCCAACATACAACAACTTAGAAGGAATTTGTCTTGGTATGTTTGTGCAAGAGGGAACGAACAACAGTAAATAGCAAAGATAGAAGTTAAAAAGAATAATAAACAAAATATATGTACAAGATAAAATAAAAAAAGGAAAGTAAGGTGCAATAAGGTGCAATCAATACTTGTTGAGAGTTGAAACACAAGAGATTACGTGGCAGCCCCTGATGCCTGGCACTGGGTGGCAGTGGCTGTATTTACAAAAGGGTAAATGAGAATTTTAAGAAGTTATTTATGGAATGAGTTATTTACAGGGTAGTGCAGGTTTTATGCAGGGTATCCATATACAGGGAGCACAGTAGTGAAGATAAAGGCGGTGGGCTTGTCTGGGGCTTGTTAGAAAGGCTTATTGCTGTAGGGAAGAAGCTGTCCTTGTGGCCAGAGGTTCTGGTTTGTATATACATTAGCCTCTTGCCAGAGGGGAGTGTTTTGAAGAGACCATGGCCTGGGTGGGAAGGGTCAGCCATGATCTTTCCTGCTCGCCTCAGTGTTCTGAAGGTGCATGGGTCATGGAGAGATGGCAGGTTGCAGCCAATCAGCCTCGCAGCAGAGCAAATGATACACTGCAGTCTGTTCTTGTCTTTGACAGTGGCAGCAGCTGTATACCAGATAGAGATGGAGGAAATGAGGATGGACTCAGTGATTGGCGTGTAAAACTGCACCATCATTGGCTTTGACAGGTTGAACTTTTTCAGTTGGAAGTATATCCTCTGCTGTGCCTTCTTTATGTTTTCTCATTGAGTAGACACTTTAATCCAGAGCACAAATATCAAATCATGCACCTACACTCCACTGAGCCACCGTGGCTGGCACTGTTGCCTCACAGCAAGAAGACACTGGCTTCAAACCCAACAGGGGCCACCTGGGCCTTTCTGTGTGGAGTATGCATGTTCTCCTTGTGTTCATGTGGGTTTCCTCTTGGTGCTCCTGTTTCCTCCCACACCAAAAGACATGAATGTTAGGAACAGACTCATGCTACTGCTTCTGACCAAGGCAGTGGCTCTGGATCTGGAGCTGGTCCCCGAGTACCAAAGAAATGGCTGCCCACTCCTAATAGTTTGGATGAGTTAAAAGCAGAGGACAAATTCTGGGTATGAGTAAAAATGTACTTGGCTAATAAAGTGTTTCTACTTTTCAAATCTTGGACAGTTCCTCAAACCTTGGAACCAGATCTGAGGATCCAATCCCATCAGATCTTGCATTGTTTACCATGTAAGCTTTGCTACTTTAAAGAAATAGTTTTGAAATTTTGAAGTCTATCCCTATCCATATTTTATACTCAGAGCTATTGTAGCACATAGGTAGGCTTCATTTTCACTATCACCCATCCTTTTCTCCATAATGTATTGACATGTAGAGTTCAATACAATTAATGGGGGGGAAAAATCCACAATCCTTGTTGAGTTGAAAAAGCACTCCACAGTTCAGCCAAACCAGACATGATGCTACAGCAGTATCATAGCAAATTGGAGGGGTCATTTGAAAAATATAAAAACAATGTACACTCGCTTCCTAATGTTTTACTTCCTGCAACACAGTTTACAAGGGATTACCGACAGGATAATTCTACCGTGGCACAACAAAGCCGACGCTGAGAGGAAATGTAATAATGAGAATGACTCAATTTTACTTTTAAATGACCACTTGAATTCACTATGATAGACTGCTGTAGCGTCATGTTAGTGTTGGCAGAACCGTGTAGTGCTTTTTCAGCACTGAATGAGGATCGTGGATTTGCATTGAACGGTAGACGGTAAGCTGAAGCTGCGTGTGCAGTGTGAAGAAAAGGATGGATGACTGTGAATATGAAATGTACCTATGTAGTACATGAATGGTGAGTATAAAATAGAGATATATTTCAGAAATTCCAAACTATTACTCTCAACTGTCTAAAGTGGAAGTTTTTAGGTGGGTAGATTGCCCATTCTCCTTAAGTTAAACTGAGCAAAATAAAATAAAGAATAGTCCAAAAAAATGTACAAAAATCCCAAAAAACTCCAGTCATTACAGGATCTTTAGCAGTAGAGTACAGGAACATGTGGTGTAGATAGCACAGGAGCATGTTTGATTAAGACCAACACGTTCTCATCCCATGGTGTCATATATTGACACTGTAGACAACGTTTCAATATGTGACGTGCATGGTACCTTTTGGTATCTGTATAGAGATGCTGTTGGTGTTCCATAGACTCCAGTGTTAAATCTCTGCCCTTTTCTATAAATGCTAAAGATATAAAAGTTAAGTATTGGTTAAGTTTAGGGCTAGGTTTATGTAATGATTAAAGTTAGTGTAAAGGTTAGGTAGTGGTGTCATACAGGCACAGAAGGACACCTTTCATTTCATATATCAATGCTTTGTTAACAGGTCACTACAAACAATCTTTATCAGAAAACATGGAGGTATACAAGTCTGGTCCTGGTGACTGTTCCAGCAAGCCAGCTGTACTCCTCTTGCCTAGAAGGCACAGAGCGAATTCTGCAGGAAAAACGGAAATTCCCACCAACATGCGGTTTGTTTTTTGATGAAACTCAACTGTTCAGCTCAAAATTATAGAAGAATGAGGAATTGTAGATTAAAAAGACCTGTGCACACAAAGTCCAAATTTTTAATTGAAAATTTTTCCTAAGTTAAAAACTGAATATGCTCTCACATTTTGTCCACGAAGTTTGCACACCAGCCCCGAAAAAGTCATCCATCATAAATGTTTTGGAATAGGTCCAATTTTCTTAATTTTTTCGCTTCTGTCAATAAACTTAGTGATTTTTGAGAGTTGTTGAACCAAAATGATGGATTGGGAAAAAAAACAACCTCAAAAAGGGGTGTCCGGGTAGTGCAGCGGTCTGTTCCATTGCCTACCAACATGGGGCTCACCGGTCGAATCCCCATGTTACCTCCGGCTTGGTTGGGCGTCCCTACAGACACAACTGGCCGTGTCTGCAGGTGGGAAGCCGGATGTGGGTATGTGTCCTGATCGCTGCATTAGTGCCTCCTCTGGTCGGTTGGGGCACCTGTTCAGGGGGGAGGAGGAGGAACTGGGGGTACATAGTGCGTGATCCTCCCACGCGCTATGTCCCTCTGACAAAACTCCTCACTGTCAGGTGAAAAGAAGCAGCTGGTGATTCTCAATGACATGCGTGATAATTTAATCAAAATAACCATCCAACAAATTCATAACAACATATCAAAATCTCACTCTAGTTACATGTATGCTGTGTTATAACATATTTTTATGTCCTTGTCCTTTTTAAGCCCTTAAACTTCTAAGAGTGAAAGGCCGAATAGCACACAAGCTCGCCTACTTTTTCAATGGGAAGGGTAGGTTCTGCTTTTTTCAGGATTGCCTTTAACGTTGTGAATTTCAGTTTGCACATGCATATTGCGCAGCTTAAGGCAAAATCAACGGACGAGGAAAGGCACTGCTTATGGCGGGAGTGTGAGCCAATCAGAGCCATCATGGTGCTAAATTGCTAAAATGTCATAGATATTTGTGCTATCAATAAAGCAAGCTAGCTCATTTGAATTTGAGCAGCTTAGCTACACTTCAGAGTGAAATCAGTAATGTCGACCATCTTACGTCTTCAGAGTTTTAATAAACTGGATTACCAGCAAAAATTACTTGTCATTAAGCAAGGTAGTGTTAGGGTTTGTGGAAGACCCCAAGCGCACGACACCAGACAGAGATGGGGTTAGCCGAAAACTGGCGTACTTTATTCCTTACGCGTACAAATAGTCAAACATAGGAAGGCAATGAGCGACAAGGAAAAAAACGGAAAGTCCAAGGGGGAAAAAAACTCGCGGGTAATCCAAACGGGAACACGGCAGGATACTTCCACGGGGAAACTTGCAAAGGAAAAACATGAACCAAGGGCTGGGATGAGTTCGTAGAGAAAAGCACCGTGAGAGGAGGGTAGCCGCTACTGCGGGTGCGGGGAGGTTACAACGCGAACTGACAACGGGCACATGGAAGACCACCAAACTAAGCCCAGCCCTGATGACTAAGCCCGGCCCTGACGAGCCGATTGGCTGCCGGCGCGGGGTGGGCGGGCCACGGCGCGGGGTGGGCGAGCCATAACAGTACCCCTCCCTCCACGGGAGCCACCAGGCGACTTGCCCGGCTTGTCGGGATGGGAATGATGGAACTCAGTGAGCAGCCCAGGGTCCAGGATGAGCTTCCTCCGGACCGTAGCCCTCCCAGCCCACCAAATACTGGAACCCCCGTCCTCGGCGCCGGACGTCCAGCAGCCGGCGGACCTTCCACTGGGGGTGCCCACCCACGATCTCAGGGGGAGGCGGAGCCAGGGCCGGAGGCATCAGAGGACTGTGGGAGACAGGCTTAACCCGAGACACATGAAACACGGGATGGGTCTTCAAGGAAGCCGGAAGCTTAAGACTCACCGCCGCGGGGCTGAGAACCTTCCTGATCTCAAAGGGCCCGACAAACCGGGGGTTCAGCTTCTTCGCGGTGGACTGAAGCGGGAGTTCCTTCGAGGACAGCCACACCCTTTGGCCTGGTTGGTACGTAGGTGCTGGGGACCGGCGTCGGTTGGCTCCCCAACTGGCGCGCTCAGCTGCCCGGAGCAGAGCAGCTCTGGTCACCTCCCAGACGCGACGACACCGGTTCAGATGGGCCTGCACGGAGGGAACCGCCACTTCCGACTCCTGTGCAGCAAAGAGAGGCGGCTGGTAGCCCAGGGACACCTCAAAAGGTAAGAGGCCGGTGGCAGAGCTGACCAGGGAGTTGATGGCATACTCGACCCAGGGGAGGAACCGGCTCCAGGAGCTGGGCTTCTTGGCGGCCACGCACCGGAGGGCAGACTCCATGCTCTGGTTCATCCTCTCTGTCTGTCCGTTAGTCTGTGGGTGATAGCCAGAGGAGAGACTAACAGAGGCACCCAACCCCTTACAAAAGGCCCGCCATACCTGGGAGACGAACTGGGGCCCTCGGTCCGAGACGACGTCCAGGGGAAGGCCGTGGAGACGGAACACGTGGCTCGTCAGGAGGTCCGCCGTCTCAGAAGCCGATGGGAGTCTGGGGAGGGCCACCAGGTGCACTCCCTTACTGAAGCGGTCCACCACTGTCAGGATCACAGTGTTACCCTGGGAGGGAGGCAGTCCGGAGACAAAATCCAACGCCACATGGGACCAGGGCCGGCTTGGAGTTGGGAGGGGCTGCAGCAGACCCGCGGGTGCCTGGTGAGAGGCCTTGCTGCGAGCACAGACGGAGCAGGCCCCTACGAAGTCCCTGACGTCGTTCCTCATGGTGGGCCACCAGAAACGCCGAGCCAGAAAGGTGAAGGTGCGGTGGACACCCGGGTGGCAAGCAAACTGACTGGCATGGCCCCACTGGAGAACCCGGGGCCGGACTGCATCCGGGACGAATAGGCGGCATGGAGGGACGTGGCTCGGGGCGGGATGGGAGCGCAACGCCTGCCTGACCACAGTCTCGATGCCCCAGATAACCATGCCAACCACCCTGGCCTCAGGAAGGATGGGAGTCGGCTCCTCTGTAGCCGGCTCCCTCCTCGGGTGTTGTCGGGACAGGGAGTCTGCCTTCGTGTTGCGGGACCCGGGGCGATAAGTCAGCGTGAAGTCAAACCGACTGAGGAAGCTGGCCCACCATGCCTGCCGACCATTGAGGCGCTTGGTTGCCCGGATGAACGTCAAGTTCTTATGATCCGTCCAGATGGTGAACGGCTGTTCCGCCCCCTCCAGCCAATGGCGCCACTCCTCCAGAGCAGCCACCACTGCCAGCAGCTCCCGGTTCCCGACATCGTAGTTCTCCTCGGCGGGGAGGAACCGGCGAGAGAAGAAGGCGCGTGGGTGGACCTTCTGGTCAGACGCTAACCGCTGGGAGAGGACAGCCCCCAACCCGGTGTCCGAAGCGTCCAGCTCTACGATGAACTGCCTCTTGGGGTTGAGGTGGAGCAGGACCGGGGCGCTGGTGAACCTCTCCTTGATGGACTGGAATGCAGAGCGGGCAGCCGGGGACCAGATGAACGGCTGGGAGGGGGAGGTCAGCCTGGTGAGAGGTTCTGCCACGCAGCTGTTGTTCCGGATGAACCTTCGATAGAAGTTCGCAAACCCGAGGAAGCTCTGTAATTCCTTCCGTGATGTGGTATCGGGCCAGTCCACCACAGCCTGGATCTTGCGGGGGTCGGCCCGGGTCTGTCCCCTCTCAACGACGAAGCCCAGGTAGTAAACGGAAGGGGAATGGAACCGGCACTTCTCTGCCTTGACGAAGAGCCGGTTCCGGAGGAGACGTTCGAGTACCCGGCGGACATGCTGGACATATTCCTCGAGGGTCCTGGAGAAGATGAGGATGTCATCGAGGTACACCACCACAAACTCGTCGAGCATGTCGTGGAGAATGTCATTCATGAGAGCCTGGAATACCGCCGGGGCGTTGGTGAGGCCGAACGGCATGACCAGGTACTCATAATGACCCTGGGGCGTCTTAAAGGCTGTCTTCCACTCGTCCCCCTTCCGGATCCGGACCAGATGATAGGCACATCGGAGGTCCAGCTTAGTGAAGACTGTAGCCTGGGTGAGGGGCTCAAGGGTGGAATTCATGAGAGGAAGGGGGTACTTGTTTTTGACGGTTATCTCATTGAGTTGGCGATAGTCAATGCAGGGTCGGAGGCCCCTGTCCTTATTCTTCACGAAAAAGAATCCAGCTGCCACCTGGGAGGACGAGGGCCGAATGAGCCCCGCTGCCAAGGACTCGGAGATGTACTCGTCCATCGCAGCTTTCTCGGGGATGGTCAGACTGTACAGACGACTGCTGGGAAGGGGTGCCCCAGAGTGGAGGTCGATAGCACAGTCATAAGGCCGATGAGGAGGAAGAGATTGGGCCCGGGTCTTGCTGAAAACCTCACCTAACTCATGGTACTCAGGGGGAACAGAGGAGAGGTTGGGAGGCGGGGTACTAGGGGCACGTCGGGGGGATGGGGCGGGAGCAGCCTGGAGACATTGGGCATGACAGGAGGAGCTCCACTCCATGATGGTACCGGAGGCCCAGGCGATGTGTGGCTCATGCTGCACGAACCAGGGGCACCCTAGGATCACAGGGACTAACGGGGACTGGATGATGTAGAACCGAAGTCTCTCCACATGGTTACCTGCTATGGTGAGAGAGACAGGGTGGGTGCATTGGGTGACGCTGGCCAGGCAGTGCTCGTCCAGCGCGAAGGCCTCCATGGGCTTCTCCAGCGTCTCTAGCGGGATGTTAGTCTGGGCAGCAAACTCCGAGTCCAGGAAACACTCATCAGCCCCCGAGTAGAGGAGTGCACCCACCGTGAGCCGCTGGTCAGCCCAGGCCAGGGTAACGCTAACTAGGTGGTTCTGTGGGCAGGACGGTGGGAACAGTAAAGTCGGCTCACTAGGATCTCCCGGGGCCCCAGTGAGCCTAGTCTTTTGGCCGAGTGGGGCAGCCGCTGATCAGATGTCCCTTCTGGCCACAGTAGAGGCATTGACCCGCCTTGAACTGGGCCTCCCGTTTGGCCAGACTAAGGCGCGTGTGCCCCAGCTGCATAGGTTCCTCCCCCGTCGCGGTCTGGGGCGCGGGGGGAGAAACGGCCACAGGGAAAGGGGGGCGAACAGGAGTAGGGATCCTGTTAGGAGTGCTGGACGACTGGGGAATGGATGGGGATCCACGCAGGGCTCGCTCGCGCCTCCTCTCCCGGAGGCGTCCGTCGATGCGGATGGCGAGCTTGATCAGGTCCTCGAGGGAGGTGGGCTCCTCCCGGGTGGCTAGCTGGTCCTTGACAGCCTCACTGAGACCTCTCCAGAAGGTGACCCGAAGTGACCGATCCTTGCAGCTGCTCTCAGCTGCGGCCAGCCTGAACTCCACCGAGTAGTCTGTGACACTGCCACTGCCCTGCTGGATACTGCTTAGCCGAGCACCAGGGTCCTGGCCACCGATTGGATGGTGGAAAACCTTCCGTAGTTCCGCCTCAAAGGCCTCGTAGGTGAGGCAGAAACTGGCATTCATGGACCAGGAAGCAGTGGCCCACTGAGCTGCTCGGCCTGTGAGCAGGTTGGTCACATAAGCGACCTGGGCAGCATCAGACGTGAACATGCTGGGTTGGTGCAGGAAGACCAGCTCACACTGCATGATGAACGTGGCACAGGTCTCAAAGTCGCCATCAAACAGTCGTGGGCTGGAGAGGCAGGGCTCCCGGGGAACTGGGTTGAGCCCCACAGGGTTAACCGGGGCAGCGGGCCCAGGGGGCGGGTTACCCACGACTCCAGGGGCAGGCTGGCCCAGCGGCTGGATGGTGAGAGCCGCCGTGATGGTTTGCAACTGCCGCAGGATCTCTGCTTGTTGGCTCGCCAACGCCGCCTGCTGCCTCGTTAGGTTACCCACACAGGCCTGGAGGGGTGGGACCCGAGTCTGAAGATCTCTCACCACGGCGGAGGCCGCCTCTAGCTGCTGGGTGTGGGAGTTAGTCAGTTGGATCTGTTCGATGAGAGCCGCTCGAAGCGGGCTGGCTGGTACGCTCTCTGTGTCGGCTGGGGTTGTCATGGTCAGTTCGTACTGTTAGGGTTTGTGGAAGACCCAAAGCACACGACACCAGACAGAGATGGGGTTAGCCGAAAACTGGCGTACTTTATTCCTTACGCGTACAAATAGTCAAACATAGGAAGGCAATGAGCAACAAGGAAAAAAGGGAAAGTCCAAGGGGGAAAAAAACTCGCGGGTAATCCAAACGGGAACACGGCAGGATACTTCCACGGGGAAACTTGCAAGGGAAAAACATGAACCAAGGGCTGGGATGAGTTCGTAGAGAAAAGGACCGTGAGAGGAGGGTAGCCGCTACTGCGGGTGCGGGGAGGTTACAACGCGAACTGACAACGGGCACATGGGAGGCCACCAAACTTAAGCCAAGCCGTGATGACTAAGCCCGGCCCTGACGAGCCGATTGGCTGCCGGCGCGGGGTGGGCGGGCCACGGCGCGGGGTGAACGAGCCATAACAGGTAGGCCTACACCAGCTCTCCCTGACCTCCACCAGTGTAAAGGGCAGAAAATCATGTGTTCATTCCAGCCAAAGTGGTACATAAGGAAAGAGTGGCTATGCGGCTAAGCATGAGTTGTCCAGTTCACACATTCAACATCAAATAGCATTGAAAACCTTTGGAAACTGCACGCCGATCAACCTAGCTTTAAACAAGGCTAACAAACAGCAAGTCTCTGCACACAACACGAAGCTGAGGGGAAATCATGAGATTCTGAAGGACTTAATACGTGCTACTTGCACGTATCTGCTACTTGAGGGAAACAGGAATTAGCCTTCAGGGGAAACAAGGAAAGCACCGGCTCATCAAACCGGGGAAAGTGTGGAGCTCGTAAACCTCATTGTAGAGAACGACCAGTGGTGACGATGCATCTTGACGTTTCCTCTGTGTTTTCCAGAACATCGAACTGTATTCAAAACGACCTTATCTTGGCAGTAACTGACACTCTTTGACAGAACATTCAAGATGAGGTAAATGCAGCCCCTCTCATGTCTGTACAAGTCGATGAGACCGGTGACATAACCAACAACGCACAGCTATCTGTTGTACTGTGGTATGTCTGCCAAAATGGAGTTGAAGAGGCATTTTTGGGATTTAGTGATGTAATGCTATGTAATGTAATGATGTGAGGCAATGCTGTTACTTAGTCATTTCACAGTTATCAAAAAACCATATAAAACAAGAAAAAAGTACTTCATATATACTTTGACAATATTTTTGATTAGGTTTTCATTTGGAATGTAGTTCAGCTAGGGGGGCACAATACTCTAGAATTCTGTGGCAGTTAGAAGAATGAAGAAGGATCAGATTGTTATAAACTATTAGAGAACACAAAAGGATGTAATTTGGATTTGTGAATGCCCACTGCCTACCCAGCCACTGACTTTACCACACGTCACTGCTCCACATGTTTTGGAGGAGACGTGGTAGTCTGCAGCCCTTCCCGGATTGGCAGAGGGGTGGAGCGGCGACCGGTATGGCTTGGAAGAGTCAGGTAATTGGCTGGATACAACTGGGGAGAAAAGGGGGGAAAAATCCAAAAAATAAAAAAATTTGGATTTGGTGTGCAAAGGTCTAAAGTGTGACTAAATTGTGAAGGAAACACTTGTGGAATCAAAGTAATATAAATACCTACATCTAAGTAAAACAATTTCACACCGCAATGAGGGATCCTCGGTGGTTTGAAACTTTATATTTTATGAGCTAATAGTGTTATGTGTTCTGTTGTCTCATGTTGTGTCTTACTATGCTGTATTGTGTGCTGTAGTGAAGTATGAGTGCAAGGCAGGTGCTGAAATACAATGATATACACTCACTGGCCACTTTATTAGGTACACCTTGCTAGTACTGGGTTCGACCCCTTTTGCCTTCAGAACTGCCTTAATCCTTCGTGGCATAGATTCAACAAGGTACTGGAAACATTCCTCAGAGAGTTTGGTCCATATTGACATGATAGCATCACGCAGTTGCTGCAGATTTGTCGGCTGCACATCCATGATGCAAATCTCCCGGTCCACCACATCCCAAAGGTGCTCTATTGGATTGAGATCTGGTGACTGTGGAGGCCATTTGAGTACAGTGAACTCATTGTCATGTTCAAGAAACCAGTCTGAGATGATTCGAGCTTTATGACATGGCGCGTTATCCTGCTGGAAGTAGCCATCAGAAGATGGGAACACTGTGGTCATAAAGGGATGGACATGGTCAGCAACAATACTCAGGTAGGCTGTGGCGTTGACACGATGCTCAATTGGTACTAAGGGGCCCAAAGTGTGCCAAGAAAATATCCCCCACACCATTACACCACCACCACCAGCCTGAACCGTTGATACAAGGCAGGATGGATCCATGCTTTCATGTTGTTGACGCCAAATTCTGACCCTACCATCCGAATGTCGCAGCAGAAATCGAGACTCATCAGAGTCTTTTTTCCAATCTTCTATTGTCCAATTTTGGTGAGCCTGTGCGAATTGTAGCCTCAGTTTCCTGTTCTTAGCTGACAGGAGTGGCACCCGGTGTGGTCTTCTGCTGCTGTAGCCCATCTGCCTCAAGGTTCGACGTGTTGTGCGTTCAGAGATGCTCTTCTGCATACCTCGGTTGTAATGAGTGGTTATTTGACTTACTGTTGCCTTTCTATCAGCTCGAACCAGTCTGGCCATTCTCCTCTGACCTCTGGCATCAACAAGGCATTTTCGCCCACAGAGCTGCCGCTCACTGGATATTTTCTCTTTTTCGGACCATTCTCTGTAAACCCTAGAGATGGTTGTGCGTGAAAATCCCAGTAGATCAGCAGTTTCTGAAATACTCAGACCAGCCCGTCTGGCACCAACAACCATGCCACGTTCAAAGTCATTTAAATCACCTTTCTTCCCCATTCTGATGCTCGGTTTGAACTGCAGCAGATTGTCTTGACCATGTCTACATGCCTAAATGCATTGAGTTGCTGCCATGTGATTGGCTGATTAGAAATTTGCATTAACGAGCAGTTGGACAGGTGTGCCTAATAAAGTGGCCAGTGTGTGTGTATTTCAAGGTCTCATGAAATACACTGTAGGAGGATAGATAGACAGAGAAAAACAGAGAGAGGTAATTCCTCATCTCTAAGTAATTAGGAGGATATTAACGCAGCCGTTAAATCGATGAACAATGTGCTTGTGTAAAGCAGAACACTGCGACAGTCAGCCAGTGATATATAGTATTTATTACCTTTGATACTCGTGTATGTCTACTGGATGAAAATAAGATGCTATTGAGGACAAGCTCAATTATGATGTCTACTTGGCCACTACCTATCATAGAAAAAAGTCTGTTTCTTTGTAAAATGAAACATGATCTAAAAAAAATTATACATGTATAGAAGCCAATGAAGTGTATTCATTTGTTTTTCATACTTTCTTTTCTTGTTTTACATTTACATTGGCAAGTTTTGGACTTTTTTTTTTGATGAGACCACTTGGTTTTGTGTAGCTTTCATTAACTGTCCTTTTAGATTATAATTTTTAACTTGGTTATTCAGTACGTCAAGATATTCTAAAGATATTTCATGTACACACAGTGACTGAAAATGGAGGACAGCAAAAACAGATGCAAGGTGGCGCCTGTATATGGTGCATCGAAACATGTAGTATCTGACAGACCGGATTTCCATTATGGACCCAACAATAAAATGTCTGTCATCCATTATTACTGTTATTGCTTATAGCCAGCTTCATTTGTAGAGTGAGGGGCAAAACGTTTAACAGGCAGGAGACAGAAAAATGTTTCCATATTGAAAAAATATGAACAATTGTATTGACTATTTTCAGAGGACCTGCAACGTCATGATAGAAGTCTAGTTTGGAGAATTGTGTTTAAAATGCCTCATAAAGCAAACATGAAGGGAAAAAACAGGACTATAATATAAATATTAGCTTAGAAATATTGGCTGATGATCCATAAGTACACTTGGGCAAAAATGTTTTATTTTTGTTTTTTTGGTCAGATGTCGATTACTGTAAAAAACAAGTTGTTTTTTCTTTACATCTGACACAATTTAATGCCACTATGCAAGAAGAAACTTGCACCCATTATGCTTAAGTGCTGTGATCCTGTTTTTACAGTATATCTTTTTGTCTCTATTTGATTTTCTCTGAGTTGCTGCATTTTACCTTTAGCTGACAATATTCATGTGACAGAAACATTCAAATCTAGAGAGATTTAGAGTTCACAACAGCAAGGGACTGGCAGTTCCTGGTCGACCACGGGAGACATCTGAGGTTCTCGGACACCATCACAGCTACCACACTCAGGCCAGACATGGTCCTGTTGTCCGTGGCAACCAACCAAGTGGTTTTGCCAGAGCTAACTGTTCCCTGGGAAGATCGGATGGAGGAGGCGCAAGAAAGGAAGAAAGCCAGGTGTGCAGATCTGGTAGCTGAGCGTTGGAGGATGGTGGAAGGCCCACTGTGAGCCGGTTGAAGTGGCTTGCAGGGCGTTTGCAGGCCAGTCTCTACACCAGGTTCTGGGTCTCTTGGGGATTTGTGGGCTGCAAAGAAGAAGAGCCATTAGGAACATATTGGAAGCTGCTGAAAAGGCTTCCCGTTGGCTCTGAGTGAAGAAGGTTGACGTGTGGTATAATGTGCTACCTGGACACAAGTCAGGGCTTGATCACCCCCAGCTGGGTTGCTCAGGTGAGGGAGTCTGATTTTAACACCCGAAACACCCGATGACCCCGGGTTCATTACTGACGATGTGTCCAGGTTGCACCGCATGGTGTATCAAAGAACTAAGAAACTCTCTTCTCCAGATTTATCATGATGACCTGTAGTGCAGAAGTATTAAAAATGTTGGCCCCTCTGCTGTGTCTTAGACCTCAGCATACCACAATTCAAACTGAGTTATCAGGTATGGTGATGTCAGTATATGCAGAAAGTCAAAATGCCATTATGAAGAACAATGTCCATGTTTTCTATGTCAAGTCTACAAAGAAATAATGTTCAATAAGTGCTACTTTACTTTACTGATACTCAAAAGGGATCTATCCACCCCATCAACTTTTCCGTGGCCTTATTTTCCTTTACCGTGAGTGGGTTACCTACAGTATGTTTGTTTTGCTTTCTTTCTACTACACCCTCAACAGTCACATTGAGAAAAATCTTACCTCTCTTACTAGTACTGATATAAGACCCCTACCCAAGCACCCTTTCTACCAGCTTTGGCAGTAAGAGTAGTAGGGGTGTTGGTCTTCTCTCTATGTATCTAATTACTGCTATCTGACAGCCCGCCAAGTCCAATTCCTTGGGCAGTGAGGAAGGTCTAATTAAATCTTTGCTAATTCTACTGATCAGAAGACAAGAGTGAAGGAAAATTCTATGTGCATCTGTATGCATTAATGAATCTTTGTATGACGGGTAGCATTATAACGATGGGTGTATGATAAGTTTAAAAAAGAAAGGAGGGACTTGTCAGCTTTGCTTTGTAGAGCTTCTCAGTCAGCCTTTTTTACCCAAGAGATTGGTGAGGGGCACTCTAGGGCACTGAATATTTTATGTCTGAATAACTATCTAGTTCTGAGTGAGTATGAAAGTGTTGGCATTTTGAACATTTGACAATTAAATCTTTTAAATTGAATTGTAGTTGTTTCAGACATTCAGTGCTTTTCCGTAGCAGGACCGAATAGCTCTGAGCACAGAAATAACCATTCCGATGGCGTTTCTATTAGTGCGTGGTTTGGCGTGGAATGGTTCCAAATTGTGCTCATTTCTGGATTTTCGGCCCTGTTTGACAACTGTGCTCAATGTGGCCAGATCGTGCCGGTGGGAGGGGTTGACGTTGTCAGTATTCAGTGATTGGTTTTACATTCACATCTCATCCAGTGACACCGCATCTGGTATGGTGTTGATATCATGGCACCATTATTACATCCTACAGTGATTCTACAGCCCGTACTGAAATCACAACAAGCAGGTGTTTGTCTATTTTGATCAAAAAACAAAAAAAACCTCCAAAAATATCTGAAGCCGTGTCATGGTCATTGGGGCCAGCGTCGCATGAATTACAGAGAGAGACGCCATTGCCTGTCCTCATTTGTTGTAGTAACTGTAGTTTTTCTGTTGGACTTCCTAGTCCTGATTTCAGCTCAAGTGTTGATGGAAACTCAAACATAACTGTGCACATGACTCCTTGGCGGGAGGCGCGGCATGCATTGACCTTATTATGGCCTAAGTGCAATATAGTGAACTGTAGGAGTCAGAGCCAAGCCTAGACATTTGGGGGCCCTAATCAAAATTTGGTTGGGGGCCCCTCTGACTGTCATGTGTTCTCATTACTTATGGCACAGAAGCAACAGCTCTTGTTTTTAAGTAAGACCTTGTAACTATTAATACTATATATTATTACACCTACTATGTGTGATGTCTAAGAGTAAAAATATGATGCCACCAGTGGTACGGGGCTGAATGGTAGTGCAAGACCCAATAGACACTAAGGAAAACTGAGGTTGCTCCAGAATTAGTCCTTAAAAACAGCTATTACACACTCCCCACATGACAGAATTTATTTATGAGCAATGAGGAAGGCACTACAACAAGTGGGAAATGTAGCTGTCTGTACAGATATAACTAAAACACATAACTTAACAGCACTGTCAGTTTCTTTGGTGACATGACCATATTCTGCACCAGGAGTAGAGGTGGTTGATGGACTTGCAATGAAATAAAGAAATGAAATAAACATTGACTTAATTTTTAAAATGCAGAAGGCTATCATTTTACACCCCCTTTATATTCACCAATACTGGCACCTGTGACCCTTTTCCAGTCATGTACTTTACTATCCATCCATCCATTATCCAAGCCGCTTATCCAAATTCAGGTCATGGGATGCTGGAGCCTATCCCATCAGTCACTGGGCGGCAGGCGAGGAGACACCCTGGAAAGGCCACCAGTCCATCACAGGGCCAATACATTCACACCTAGGGACAATTTAATAATGCCGATTCACCTGATCTACATGTCTTTCATGTCTTTGGACCATGAAAGGAAACCGGAGCCCTTTAGTACAGAGGCCATACTGGGTCTATTTCTGCCTAAATTTGTGGGCTGCAAAGGGCCATTAGGTACATCTTGGAAGCCACTGAAAAGGGTTCCCGTTGGCTCTGGGTGAAGAGGGGTGACGCGTGGCGTAATGCGCTACGTGGACACAGGTCAGAGTTTGATCACCCTTGGCTGAGTCGCTCAGGTGAGGGTGTCTAATTTTAAGACCCGAAACACCTGATGACCTCGGGTTCATTACTGACAATGTGCCCAGGTTGCACCACATGGTGTATCAAAGAACTAAGACACTCTCTTCTCCAGATTTATCATGATGAATCATAGTGCAGTAGTATTAAAAACATTGGCTCCTCTGCTATGTCTTAGACCTCAGCATACCACAATTCAAACTGACCTGATCTGTTAAATGCTTTATAACACCAGATGTGAACATCACAGCTCTATAGATAATATTAGATAGCTAATGGCTTAAATGACAATGATAGATGATGGCTTGAATTGAAGAAGACTCGTAACGTTAAATTTGTTAACTTTAATCATCTTTTCCATGTATATTCGTAAACACACAGATAACTTGGGAAAATTGTGAAAACGTTTCTCATCACACCTTGTGTTTGTAATAATAATATATAATAGTAGTATATGTAATAATATATAATAGTAATAATAATAATAATTGTGATGTCCGTAGACGCCTTGTCTTACTGACATAAGAATAATTCAAGAACGAGCCGACTTCGTAGGTTCTTAACTGTGTAGCTTTTACTAGCGTTCATCCGACATACAACCTTCATAACATGCGCTTCTAACTTCCTGTATACGTCACACGCACTGCACGTACACCCGTGAGTAGGTCAAGTTAAACACGTGACCTTTCATTCATTACATCTCCCCCTCTAAGATGATTTTCTAACCTGTATATCACCCCCCTTTTCACAAAAAAAATAAAAAATCCCCCACAGTACACAAGTCCATACGCCTCACAAATCCAGCCGGATTGCAGGCTTGCTCACCCTGCCAGAGCGAGTAACATATGGTGTGGAAGTTGGCATTTCTGCTGCTCGGGACTCATCCGTGTTTCCACTCTCCCCTGGAGTGACATGGTCAGGATCCCTGCTGACAAAGGTGAGTGTTTTAGGTGTGGCCAACAGGTGGCGCCTGTTCCTTCTGTAATGTTCACCTTGAGCTGTCTCCACTATGTAGGATCTGGGAGTGGAGCTCTGACTGTGAACAACTGCTGGCATTGTCCATGTTTTCTGTCCATCAAGTTTGGCGAGTACTGCGTCACCCGAGTTCAGTGGGCGCAGTGTCCGCACGCCGTTCCTGCGGTTGTAGTAGAAAGCCTGCCTCGATTTGGCTGCGGCGTCAGCGGTTTTGATCCGTTCCTCTTTAGGCCAGGCCGGTTTCAGGTTATGCTGCAATGTGGGTAAGGTGGTTCTGAGTCTCCTACCCATGAGCAATTCCGCTGGACTGGCTCCAGTGGAAGAAGAGGGTGTAGCTCTGTATGTCAACAGGGCGAGGAGAGGGTCTTCCTGCCTTAATATGCTTTTGGCTATCTGAACAGCCCTCTCTGCCTGTCCATTACTCTGGGGGTAGTGTGGGCTTGAAGTCACATGGATGAAATCATAATCCTCACTGAACCTCCTCATCTCTTCTGAAACTAGCTGTGGCCCATTATCACTAACTACAATTTCAGGGATACCAAAACGTGCAAATGTAGCCTTCAGCCTAGTTACAACCTGACTGCTAGTAGTTGTTGGTAGATTTAGGATCTCCAAAAACCTGGAATAATAGTCAGACACTATCAAGTAGTTTTGCTTTTTGTACTCACACAGGTCTATGCCAACTTTCTGCCATGGTCTGGATCGGAGCTCACTTGACATTAAAGGCTCTTTTCTCTGTGTGTTCTTGTGTTCTCTGCAGAATTGACATTGCTGTATCTTTGTTGTAATGTGCTCTGTCATTTTGGGCCACCACACTGACTGGCTAGCTCTCTCTCTGCACTTAGCTATCCCCTGGTGCCCGTCGTGTATTCTCTCTAAGATCACCTCCCTCACCTCTGTGGGAATGACGATACGACTGCCTCTGATGACTAAACCATCTACCTCAGATAACTCCCCTCTCACCTGATAAAAGTCTCTGACTGTCTCCGGCACTTTATCGACATACTCAGGCCAGCCGTGTCTGATGAAGCCCAACACTGTCTGGAGCTGCAGATCCCCGTCCGTGCTCTGTTTTATCTCCTGCATCCTTTGAGGTGTGGCAGGCACCTGGCACACGATGGCATCAATGTGCGCTGCAACATCATCATGAGAAGCACCATCTCCATAGCACTGCTCTGGGCCTCTGGAGAGTGCATCAGCCACAGCTAAAGTTTTGCCTGGTGCGTATTCAGCCACTGCATTGAAACGCATCAGCCTCATTAACAGTCTCTGGCACCTAATGGGCACATTATCCAAGTCTTTGCTGTTCATGAGAGGCACTAGTGGTTTATGATCGGTGACAAGTCTGAAATTGTCAAGCCCAAACAAGTACTTCTCGAACCTTTCACATGCCCAGACGCTGGCTAAGCACTCTTTCTCGATCTGTGCGTACCTTGTCTCTGCGTCACTCAGCCGTCGGGAGCAGTAGGCCACGGGCTTCCAGAGTTCCCCGTGCTGCTGGAGCAGAACGCCTCCCAGCCCGTAGCTGCTGGCATCTGCTGACACCACCGTAGCCTTATTGACGTCATAAAAGGTGAGTACCGGGACGGTGGCGAGTGCTGCTTTAAGGTCTTGGAATGCTGTGTTCTGTGCAGGTCCCCACAGCCACTCTGTCGTTGCTTTAAGCAGTCCATAAAGCGGCTGACCTACAGTGGACAGCTCTGGGACGTATTTTGCCAAATAGTTCACCATCTCGAGGAACCTCTTGAGTTCCGTCACGTTTTGGGGCTGAGGAAAGTTCTCTATTCCGGCCACTTTGTCCGGGTCAGGTCTGATGCCTGCCTCGTTGATGATATGACCAAGGAAGCGGACTTGTTTCTGTTTGAACTTGCATTTCGCTTGGTTCAGTTTGAGACCTGCTGTTTCAATGACCCCCAGCGCCTCTGCTAGGCGCCGGTCATGGATTTCCTCAGTCTCTCCATGTATAAGGATGTCATCCATGTACACCTCTGTGCCCTCTAGCCCGGTCAGAGTTTCCGCCATCTTTCTCTGGAAAATCTCTGGAGCACTCGTTATACCAAATGGAAGGCGGCAGAAAGCATACCTTCCAAATGGGGTGATGAAAGTGGTGAGCCCCCTGCTGTCTTCATGCAAGGGGATCTGGTAAAACCCACTTGCTGCATCCAACGTTGTGAAGAACTTTGACCCTGCGAGCCTTGGCATTATTTCCTCCATAGTGGGCAGAACGTATTTCTCACGTTTCACCGCTCGATTCAGCCTCCTGAGGTCAGCGCAGCAGCGAACCTCTTTCTTGTTCGGTTTCAGCACCGGCACCATAGCGGCGCACCATTCTGTGGGCTGAGTCACTTTTTCAATAATGCCCTCATTTTCCATGCGCTGCAGTTCTTTCTTAACCAGTGGTACAAGTGGCAGCGGTATCCGTCTGGCTGTATGCACCGCGTATGGCTGGGCACCCTCCACCAGAGCTATTTTCACTGGGTCTGTTTTCAGCAGTCCACTTGAACCGAAAACTCCACTGATCTCATTCATCCGCTTCACTAGACCCATCTCCACTGCCTCTGGACGACTCAGCAGACAGCTGCCTCTCCCCTTGATCACATACACTGGAAAGGAGTATTGTTTCTCCTTGTAGTTGGTTGTGGCTTGAAACTGTCCTATGCAGCTGATGTTTCCACCTGGGCTTATGAAGCATGTGTCAGGAGGTCCCAGTTTTATGTTTGGCTTCAGCTTTTTAAATGTCCCTTGGTTGATAACAGTAGCGTCAGCCCCCGTGTCAATTTTAAAGGTTATTGGTACATCACTTATTGTTAAACTAACAGTCCAATCTTCCTGACTGCTCTCTTTGCCAACTTCTCCCAGAAAGTACAGCTGTTTAACCTCTTCGGTGACTTCTCTCACCGCTTTAGAGTGACATACACGCTCCCAATGTCCCTTTTTATGACACTTGTTGCACTTACTGTTCGTTGCAGGACACTTCCGCTCATCGGTGTGCTGCGTCTTGCCGCACCTCCCGCATTCATCTACTTTGTTGGTTGCAGGTCTGCTGCCACCATGACGCTGTCCGCCCTTTTTGTTTTGGCGTTCGTCCCGCCATCGGACAACATTGACGTTAGCCAGCTGGGCCTCTGGTTGGTTAGCTTGGAGGCTGAGCTGCTTTGTTATTGCCTCCGCCTGGCGCACTTGTTCAATGACTTTCACCAGAGTAAGGTCCGCTGTGAGCTGGAACTGACGGGAGAGCACCTTATCTTTTATGCCCACTACCAGACGATCTCTGATATGTTCATCCCTCTTGTCCCCAAACTCACAGTGTTCAGACAGCTCATACAATGTCCGGATGTACATCTCCGCTGCCTCTCCTGGCTGCTGGCTACGTTGATAGAAGCACGCCCTCTCATGTATGATGTTACGGCGGGGAATAAAGTAGTCGTCGAACCTTTTCAGTACGATATCATAGTCCACTTTATCACCCTCCGCCGCGAAGTCAAACGAGCTGAATATCTTTTCAGCCTCGCTTCCCATTGCATAAATCAGCGAACTCACTTGAATCTCCCCGTCGTCTTTATCCAGCTTTGTCGCGAGCCTGAAGCGCGAAAACCGTTGTTTCCACTCCGGCCATTCAACGGGGCAGTCAAACTTGAATTCACTCGGCGGATTAAACTTCGGCATGACCGCTCGTGTTCAGATACACAGACTATTCTGACACCATGTAATGTCCGTAGACGCCTTGTCTTACTGACATAAGAATAATTCAAGAACGAGCCGACTTCGTAGGTTCTTAACTGTGTAGCTTTTACTAGCGTTCATCCGACATACAACCTTCATAACATGCGCTTCTAACTTCCTGTATACGTCACACGCACTGCACGTACACCCGTGAGTAGGTCAAGTTAAACACGTGACCTTTCATTCATTACAACTACCTAACTGGTTTTATTCAAATAACTTTTCAGCTATTCAAAATTACAAGTAACTTCTTACGTACTTATAAGTAAGTCTTTGCTTCTTACGTACTTATAAGTACGTAAGAAGCAAAGAAAGAAAGAAAGCCGCTCTATTTTGTCATTGTATTCTTACAATGAATCGTATTCTTACAATTAATTTGTTCTCTGCATTTAACCCACCTATTGCATAGGAGCGGTGGGCAGCTGCAGCACCTCGGGACCAACTCCAGTTCTTCTTTCCATTGCCTTGGTCAGGGACACAGACAGGAGTATTAACACTAACGCGTAATCGGGTGAAATATGTTCACACTGAAATCGATTAGTTAGGACTGAATCAATGTTCAATTGCTCATGTCTGAGGAGATGTGACTAGAGGGCGCGCTGGGGGCTCTCGTAATTAATACAGTTGATAAAGAGCCAGCAGCTGTCCTGTATTAATTTCTTCCCCTGTTCCAGGTAAGGATGAAAAGTATATATGAGTACAGTTCATTATCAGTGTATAAATGGTTTTTGACCACTATGGATTCATTAGCTTACCGCAAATAAAGATGTTTAGTTTGGAACGGAGTTGAGTGCGTGCAGGGCTGGCTCGCTAGCGTAGGCTCGCTAGCATAGAGGTTAGCTAACTGGCATGGCCGCGAGCCAAGGCGAGTTGAGTGTGTGACCAATGTGAAGTGGAGGTGATTGATTGCTTTGGTATATTCTCAGAAGGCAGTGTGTAGTTATTAATATGTCGAGGTGTGTTTTGTTGAGCACAGTATTTGGAAGTGTATATTACTGACGCCGAGTGCATGATGTGTGCATGACATGAGCACGTGACCGTGGCTGCTGCTCGTGCAGAATACATGGTGTGTGCATGTGGTTGGCGCGTGATTGAGACATGTGCAGTGTGCGCCTTCGCTCCTGCTGCTTGTGCGCACGCGTGTGAATGTATGCTTGTGTGCATGTCTGAATTTATGTGTTATATTTTTAGGCGCGGTAACTAAATAGTATTGTTTTAGGTTGGAATTTGTATTTTTTGGGTCACTAATGCAGTTAATGAAGAGCCAGCAGCTGTCCTGTATTAATTTCTTCCCCTGTTCCAGGGGTATTACATTTGGAGGCACCGCTGGGATGAGAGAAGTGAGGCTGGTGTCCCGAAGTTGAGGAAGACGCCTACATCGATCATCCCATAAAACAACCCAGGTGGCAGAGAGTGCGGCTACAGTTGGGGTGAAAGCCTAGTCAAGGAAGGCGTGCATCCTGAGGTACGGCGTGTTCATTAGGGGGCAGCAAAGTCCACGGTGACAGGCAAAACACACTCCCACACCTAACTTGTCACTCACCTGCCAAGATGGATTCAGAGGTGGGGGATTTGCAGTTTGAGATTAAAACAGCTCTTTTTCAATTTACTACAGACCAGTTAATGCAAATATGTGAGTTTCTTGACATCTCAAGAACAAACCAAAAAAACATAGTTGGCAAAACACATAAGGCTCTTATTTCGTATATCATCCAACATGTTGAACGTGATGAACTAAGTGAACTTAAAGATGGCGGTCTGTCCGAACGGTTAATCCTAATGGACATGATACAGACCTTCAGAAGGCTAGCAAAAATAAAATGCTCGAAGATGAAAATGAGGAACAGGATAAATTAAAGAGAGAATTAGAACAGCTAAAACTAATGGTGCAACAGAAGGAAACTGAAATGTAGGAATGAGCCAACAGAGACACAAAGAGTATAGTGACCAATAAAACTACCAGTTCACACAGCCCCTGCCCATGCAAATAGCCCGCCATGGCGTAAAGACTATAAAATTGCAGGTCAGATTGGTGAACCTGGGCAAAGAGAAAGACTTACCTTCTCCAGCTTGGCCCGCCAAATAGAGAATGGTCTCAGCAAAGGCTACCCTGAGTCCGAAATTGTGGATGCTGTTATTAGAGCCATTGTACCCAGCCTACAGCTGCGGAGTTATCTTGAGGGTAAAAGTGATTTGTCTCTGCCGACTTTAAGGAGGATCCTCCGCTCACATTACCAATAGAGGAGTGCAACTGAGCTATACAAACAGTTTACCACAGAGGTTCAGAGCAGTAAAGAGGCTCCACAGAACTTTTTAATTAGAGCAATGGATTTAAGACAGAAAATATTGTTTGCATCACAGGAAGCTGAGTCTAGTCTCAAGTATGACCCCGCAGTAGTGCAGAGCATGTTCATGCATACAGTACTCACAGGCTTACAGAATGACAGCATAAAAAACGATCTCCAACCTTACCTGCTACAACCAACTACTTCAGATGAGTTGCTCTTGGAAAGGCTCAATATGGCATGTGCTAATGAGAAAGAGAGACAAGATAAAAAGAGGCAGATCACACCACAGCGACACACCAGTGTCCACGCTGTCCAGTCTAGTGATATAAGTGGAGACAAATGTACAGCTCGACAAAGCATTATCACACTTCCTCCCGGTGTGCTGTCAGACCTCAAGGAAATCAAAGCAGATATTGTACTGTTGAAAGATCTCAAGGCAGAGGTATCACAAATTAGAGAGTCTATTCGTAAGACAGAAAATACACCAAAACTGTATCCTCCCACTAGCAAAGAGACAGATTATGGGACAGCCAACCACCCACATTATTTCCAGCCACAGTTCACGGCCTGGAATAAAGAGAGTGCCACAGATTTCCACCAGCCAGGTGGACCAGTGCAGGAATATTGAGCTGCGAGTGGTCCGAGGGTATTGAATGAAGCAGCCCAGTTTCAGCAGAGGTTTGCACCACAGATATATCAAATGCCACGCCTCCGACCAAGATGTTACATGTGTCAGCAGCGAGGAGGGGAATACTGCCAGCATTGCTACAGGTGTGGGAGTAGCAAACACTTACGTGCAGGTTGCAGAGGAAACAGAGCGCTGCCCAGTGCTGAGAGAGAGAGACCTTTAAACAAGGAGCGGTTGCTTGCAGGGGACAGAGAGTGACCGGATCAGCCAAGGTGTCCCAAAATTGCACCAACTGTGGAGAAAAGGAGAAAGATCAGAAGTTTCCACAATGTACAGTGTATAAAACAGTACTTTACTGTTCCAGAGAATGTCAGGATAATCACTGGCCAGAACATGAAAAAAAACTGTAAACCATTCACACCTCTTAAGCCAAAACCACAACAAGCACATTCATGCAAGATTGCGGCTGACAAAAAAAGAAACATTCTGACAAAGAAAGAGTCCACAGTGACTGAACTGGTTGGAAAAAAATGTCTCATTGACTGCTATCTACAAGGGAAGAGAACTGAAGTACTCTGGGACACTGGCTCACAGGTGTCTGCAATCGATGAGGTTTGGAAAGCTGACAATGTCCCTAATACCAAATTGAGAGACATAGCAGAGATAGTTGATCCAAATGACCCCTTGCAGGTTGAGGCAGCCAATGGTACAGAGATGCCATATGTAGGGTGGATAGCAGTGAGCTTTAGGCTAACAGCTAGTGCTGAGGAGTTTTAGTTCCCATGCTTGTCATGAAAGGCAGCCAATAGACCTGCCTTATAATTGGTTTCAATGTAATTGAACATGTTGTTCTTAACAGTCAGAAAAACCAGACAAAGGACGTTGAGGAATATAAACTGATAAAAACAGTGAAGATGGCTTTTCCTAGCTTAAAGAAAAAGACAGTTAAGGCATTAATTAAAGCAGTGAGTGTTGAGCGAACAAGTGCACATCTAGTGAGGACAGCCTGTCAGAGAATATGAGTATACCGAGTCATAGTTCTGTACAAGTGAAATGTAGAATACATGCTAAGCCCTTTAAAGAAGACACCACCTTAGCCTTTGAGCCCGATCACAATCCCCAGTGGCCAGAGGGACTGGACTTTTGTGCCGCACTTGTTCATGTTAGAAAAGGGGCACATCCAAACATCATCCTTAGTGTACAAAACCCCACTGACCATGACATTATGTTGACAGGCAGGGTAGTTATTGGTACAGCACAGTCAGTGACGTCAGCGTACCCACTTAGTGGAGTCCAGGAAGCGCACTCACCTGTTGATGTAAGTAACATTCAGGCCCAGCACACCAAAGACCAGGAAACTAGGTCAGAGCTCTGAGACCCCCCTATTGATCTCAGCCACCTAGATGAAGGTCAGAGGCAGGTTGCTCATGAGATGCTGAGGGAGGAGTCAAACTCCTTCTCCCGATCAGATACTGACATAGGTTGTATTGATAAGCTTCAGTTGAGCTTTTCATTGAAAGACCCTAACACGGTAGCAAGAACCTACATGTCAGTCCCCAAGCCCTAATATGAGGAAATGAAGGATTAATGAATGGATTTGATTGCACAGGGGTGGATAGAGAAATCACACTCATCTTATTCTTCCCCCGTTGTTTGTGTCAGGAAAAGGTGTGGGTCATTACGTCTGTGCATAGACTAAAGAGAGTTAAATCGCAAAACTCACCCTGACAGACAGCCAATCCCGAGAATGCAGGATATCATGGATGGCCTCGGAGGAAACACCATGTTCTCACTGTTAGATCAGGGAAAGGCCTACCATCAGGGGTTTATGGCAAAAGACAGCAAACACCTGACAGCTTTCGTGACACCCTGGGGCTTGTATGAATGGGCCCGGATCCCCTTCGGATTTATGAATGCTCCAGCAGCATTTCAACGCTGCATGGAGGAGTGTTCAGAGGGCCTTCGCGACAAAATATGTGTGCCATATTTAGATGACACCCTCATGTTCAGCAAAACATTCGAAAGCCACGTCAGTGATGTAAGACAAGTGTTGCAGAGACTGAGACAGCGTGGAATCAAATTAAAACCGAGCAAATTTGAGTTATTCAAAGCTGAAGTTCGCTACATTGGGAAAATAGTATCGGCTGAAGGAAATTAAATCGATCCTGCTGACACAACTGCCGTGAGGGTTCTGAAAGATAAGAAACCAAAAACAGTTGGCGAGTTAAGGCAGATGATGGCACTGTTAAGTTACTATCGCCAGTACATAAAAGACCTTTCTCGCATTGCTAGCCCCCTTTATGAGCTGACCAAGGGACCTGCCTATATGGAAGCCCGCAACCCAAGGGAAGGAAGTGGCATAAAAAAATAAATGTGAACGTAGTGCCATCTCACACACCAATACAATGGACAGACTCACATCAACAAACTCTTGAGCGCCTGATAGACTGTCTGGTTACACCACCAGTCCTGGCATTCCCAGATTTCTCCCAGCCGTTTGTTCTTCATACAGACGCATCCAATAAGGGGTTAGGAGCTGCGCTATATCAGAAACACAGTGGGAAGCTACATATAATTGCGTATGGATCCCGGACGCTGTCAGCATCAGAAAGAAACTATCACCTCCGTCCAGGTAAATTAGAATTTCTCGCTCTTAAGTGGGTGATTACAGAAAGATTCCGCGTCTATTTGTATTACGCCCCCTTTTTCACAGTTTACAGTCACAACAACCCCCTGACTTATGTGTTGTCCACTGCGAAGTTAAACACCACAGGAAGTAGGTGGGTAGCAGAATTAGCAGACTTTAACTTTTACCATAAGATATCGCCCCGGCAAAGAAAACATTGATGCTGATAGCTTGTCTAGAATGCCAGTAGATATTGGGAAGCTGATGAATGAGTGCACAGAGGAGATGTCTTATGATGCAGCGGAAACAACTGCTCAGGCAGTAGAAACACAGTCAGAGACAAATGCCTTATGGTCAATGGCCATCTCTGTCAAGAGTCTGCTCGATGCTCAAGATACCTCAGTTGTTTCATTAACACCAGCACAGATACAACAGGATCAAAAAAACGACTCACATATTGGACCAGTTTTGCAGTACAAAGTGTCTGGAGTGAAGGCCTCATGTCAAGAACTAAGGAACCTCAATGAACAGAGCTGTTGTCTCCTCCGTGAATGGGATAAACTGGAGGTTGATGAAAACGGAGTCTTCTGGAGAAAGACAGTGCACAGAACACAACTGGTATTGCCTGAAAAACAAAAGACTGCTGTATTAAAGGAGCTACACAACCAGATGGGGCACCAAGGCACTGACAGGACAATATCACTTGTTAGAGACCACTTTTTCTAGCTGTACATGCAGCAGGAAATAGAACAAATTGTGATGAGCTGCACTTGCCTTAAACAAAAAAAACCTAGCTGAGAGACAAGGGCCCCTCTTAAAAAAATTGTCGCCACCCAGCCATTTGAACTCGTGTCAGCGGACTTCCTCCATCTTGATAAGTGTAAAGGCGGGTATGAGTATATGTTAGTGATTGTAGATAATTTCACACAATTTGCACAGGCGTACCATACAACAACAAAGTCTGGAAGAATAGTGGCTGACAAAATATTCAATGATTATGCCTTGAAATTTGGATTCCCAATGCGCATTCACCACGATCAGGGAGGTGAGTTTGAAAATCAACTTTTCTCACAACTGAGTAAATACTGTAATGTGGCCGGATCAAGGACTACCCCTTACAATCCACAGGGGAACGGTCAGGTTGAACATTTCAACCGAACGTTAATGCAGATGCTTAAGACTCTCGCAGACAAAGACAAGACAAATTGGAAAGACTCTGTCAATAAGCTCATCTTTGCTTACAACTGCACACGTACAGAGGTAACAGGCTTTTCTCCCTTTTACCTACTATACGGCCGCTCTCCAAGACTACCTATTGACATGTTATTCAACTTGCCCACCAAAGCAGGAAGTTGTAGTCACCAGGAGCATGTTGAACAGTGGAAGCAAGGAATGCAGGAAGCATATGCTATTGCAAGAGAGAATGCACGTAAATCTGCTCAGAGAAACAAGAGGATATATGATGGCAAAGTGAGGAGTTCAGTGTTGTGCCCAGGTGACCGTGTGTTAGTGCGAAACATGACCCCTCGTGGAAGACCTGGAAAATTGAGGAATCACTGCGAAGAGATCATCCATACTGTAATTCGACAAGTGGGAGAAGATGTCCCCATTTATGAGCTGAGACCTGAACATGGGAAAGGAAAGTCAAGGATTCTGCATCGAAACCTCCTTTTGCCATGTGATCACTTGCCACTGGAAGCTGAAGTGCGTCCACATGTGAAACCAAAAAGGAAATTGCAGTGGCTGATAAAGTCAGAGAGGACTCGGAGGAAGAGGATGATGAGGATGATTACTATTTCATGCCACCTCAGATCGCAGCTCGACCAAGAGAAACAGTGAGAGAGACTCCTGTCATGGCTGACGATGTGACAGTGCCAGACCCAACGGAACCTGCAACAGAACAACCTCAGATGAGGAACACTGATAATGACTTACCGGAAATCCAGGATGTCCAGGACGACGACTCACCTGATACTGAGGATGAGGCATCATTGCCCTCAGTGGAATAGGAAAGAGAGAGGGAGACAAGGACTCAGCGGCCTCAGAGACAACGCAGGCCACCAAAGACTCTCAGATATGACAAAATAGGAACTCCATCCTTCTACAATCTTGCTGCACTGCCCTGTTATGTAAGGCCTCAAGCATGGACACAGCTGGTGCAGCCATACTACAATCAGCCCCTTTTTATGTATGGAATATAGACAGGAAAAGTTATTTCCGCTTTGGACTGTTTAAACTGCCTTACACTCATGGACTTTGAAGGAAGCCAAGTGTTACTGATCATTCACACATGAACACCTCATACACATACACTCATGGACTTTTAAGAAAACTGAATGCTACTGATGTCACACAAACATTGCACAGTTGAGGACTTTAATAGAAAGTTGACTGGTTGATTCAAATAGCATACTGTGAACAGTCTTGACATTTCTTCAGACACTGGACACATGTGTTCTGCAAACTCTGAAAACGCTGAATGTATTAAAAGAGTTCCAGACTGTAACTGAAAAAGGACTGAAACAAAATTTAATGTACCAAAAGAGTTCCAGACTGTAACTGAAAAAGGACTGAAACAAAATGTAATGTACCAAAAGAGTTCCAGGCTGTAACAGTTTGAGGGTACCTGAGTGCAACTAAGCACTTAAGGGTAATAATGATGTTGAGGACAACATCTAATGT
The DNA here is from genome assembly GCF_029633865.1 of Lampris incognitus. Classification (NCBI taxonomy): domain Eukaryota; kingdom Metazoa; phylum Chordata; class Actinopteri; order Lampriformes; family Lampridae; genus Lampris; species Lampris incognitus. Next base: position 39,993,714 of record NC_079216.1, on the reverse strand, counting down.
TGTGGCAGAGTGTGTAATCAGGTGAAATATGTTCACACTGAAATCGATTAGTTAGGATGGAATCAGTTTTCAATTGCTCATGTCTGAGGAGATGTGACTAGAGGGCGCGCTGGGGGTTCTCGTCATTAATACAGTTGATAAAGAGCCAGCTGCTGTCCTGTACTAATTTCTTCCCCTGTTCCAGGTAAGGATGAAAAGTATATATGATTACAGTTCATTATCAGTGTATAAATGGTTATGGACCACTATGGATTCATTAGCTTACCGCAAATAAAGATGTTTAGTTTGGAACGGAGTCGAGTGCGTGCAGGGCTGGCTCGCTAGCGTAGGCTCGCTAGTGTTACACTTCTCTGGCTTGAGAACATGTGTACAGATAAGTACTCCTGTTAAACAGGATAAAAAGAAATAATTAGGCAATACAGTGTTTCCTGGTTCAGCGTTCCTCAGCATTGTAAGGAAATCGCGAAGGTCCGTCAGTCCTTGGGGGGGGAACAAAAGCACCACACTGCCACCTCGTGGCGAGGCTGAAACCTTACCAGTCCCTGTATTACAGCAAAGGGAGTATTATTGCCATAATGGCTCACAGTGGAATAAGAAGCATATTATTAATATAATAATGATATAACCAAAGAAAATAAATAAACAACATAACAACATACATTACATGTGACCACACATATTGTGGGCGTCACACGCTCCCTGACAAAAAGAAATTGACTCCAGACATTTCCAAACTTCAAAACCCTCTTCATTTTCTGAACACTAAAAGGTAAGTCTAAGGTAAGTATAAGGGAATGTGTGTGTGTGTGTGTGTGTGTGTGTGTGTGTGTGTGTGTGTGTGTGTGTGTGTGTGTGTGTGTGTGTGTGTGTGTGTGTGTGTGTGTGTGTGTGTGTGTGTGTGTGTGTGTGTGTCAGCAGCATGCGGGGTAAATGGGCATGTTTGGACGTGGGTGTGTACCTATATGTGTATGATTATCTGTATAAAATGGTGCTGCATATTGCATAGGTGAGGTATGGGATATGGTAGCGCCTGGAGTGCTGTGTGGTAAGTCACTGAGTATGTCTGCATCTCCCAGACTGGCATCGATGGTGGTCCATAGGCCCCCACTGCATTGCAGGCTGTTTGGTAAGAGGGCTGGCCTAATGAATATCAGCATCCTGGTAGGCCTTCTTTCATGAGTGGATCTCCGAGCTTGTGGCTGACTAGCACAGTCATCATCAGGCTGCTCATTGATTGTTTGAGGGGCTACTGGCTCATCCTCTTGCTGCAGCACTTCTTCCTGCTCACAGGTAGGTATTTGATAGGTATTTGGTCTCCAGGTATGTGTCCCTCTTCCATCCATTCCTCCTCATTTGTGCTGTGTCGAGTTTCTCTGTCCTCTGTTACAGGCATGCTTCCTCTTCTCTCATTGACATGTATACCTCTTCTCGGTTCTCTTTCAGGTATGTGTGTCCTGGTTGGTTCAGATCTTTCAGTGGTTGTTGTGTGATGGGAGACCCTCTGAGGCCCTCGTACAGGCTGTGGTACTGTACTCTCCAGTCCTCTCCTTACTGGTATTCTCAGCCAGTATGTTGGTTCATCATCCGATGAGTCACTGCTTGGGTTCCATTCACTCTCTTTCCTTGTGTTTGGTTGACTGTTCCTTGTTCTCTGTTGGGGCTGTGGTTCTCTGGATGGAGCAGGTAGGTGTCTGGGTAAGTTCCTCTTTCTTCCAGATGTGGATGTCAGTGACTGTCGGGGTAAGTATCTTTGTTTCCATTGGCGGTCTATAATGCTCACTTGTGCGCCAGAGTCCAGGAGAGCAGTCACAGCATATCCACTCAGGTTGCATTTCAGTACACATTTCTCTCCAATGAGTTTGGCTACTCGCTGTGATGGTGACTTGACATTGGTTTGTGTATGAGAAGAGATGGGGAGGTTCTGATTAACCTGGGCTGGTGATGGTTTGTTGGTGACTGGGTGGGACTGGATACTACAGTCGGTCACAGATTGTCCCTTTGCCGTGACCGGGGGGCGTTTCCCGGCGGCTTGTTTGCTTTTAGGCATCCCACTGCCTGGTGTCCCTCTTCTCCACAAGTGAAGCAATGGTTGCAGTTAGTCCGGCCACTGTCAATGCAGTTACGGCAGCCAAATGGCCTCTCTCTTCTAACCTGTCTAGCCTGTCTACTGGGACCTTGGCATACACACTGGGGCTGAGGCTCAGCTGGCGAGGGCTTGGCTGCTGCTGTAGCATTTGACTGTAGGGAGTTTACTACCTTAGTCAGGGCCTGTACCTGAGGAGTCAGCTGATGAACTAGCTCATCTCTAGCAGTAGTATCTGTACTACTCTTTTCTGTGTTAGTCTCACTAGTGTTAACCTCACTACTCTGCGCTTGAGCTACTTTGGGGCAGGTGCTATGCACGCCCAAGCATCGTTTTCTCTCACTCTCCTCACTAGTTGTCTTAGTAATTTGTTTTAGAAGTGCCTCATCTGTAACTCTAGGGTCTGAGAGGAGGGACTTTAACTCCCGCCTAATATCATCATGTTCCTCACTCATACCCTGATAGACGGCACGAACGAATACATTCTGTGCTGTATGTGCCTCATACTTAATATCTGCATCTGTCTGCCTAGACGTGAATATCACTTTCTGTTTGAGGCCTATCATTCTATAAAGAAACTGCTGCGGTGTTTCATGTTCATGCTGTTTGGCATTCATTAAGTCCTGAAACAATTCAGTGCTACTTTTCTCTGCTAAGTGTGACTGTAGGAAGCTCTTTAGCTCTGCTAGTGTCATCTCATCTTTGCTGTCGAGCATGTCTTTGAAGTTGCCGGGCTTTATGATGCGAAACACTGCTCTGATGATTTCGTCTTCAGTGTGCTTCTCTTTCAGGCCTTGGTCAATCTGTTTACTGACATTTCTGTAGCTTATGTCGGATGCATTGTCCCCGATTTGTCCACCATGGATTTAGAATTCCTTCCTCTGGAGGAGGGGGAGGTCTTTGAGAGCAATCATGCTTTCAGTGGCGTTCATGGAGTGTTGGTCAGTGCTTGAACGAGGTGACTGCATTACATGTGGACTGCGGAACAGGTTACAGTCATCATCAGTGGGCTGATTGTCTGATATGTGTGGCGGGGTGAGTGAGACACTACCCTGGTTAAGCTTTTGGCACAACTCATCATAGCTAGATATCAACTTACTGAACTGTGATTCGATGACAGTTTCAGTGTGTGTATCTGTGGCATGTGGGTTAGTGTGTGCAACATTAGCAACAGCAGCATCATCAGATACATTAACAGCTCTAACATCACCCCCACCCTCTGTAGGGGGTGCACTCTGACAATGCCCCTGAATTCTCTGGTCAATCATCTCTTTTAAGAAGAGTAACTGTGACACACCCTCGTCTTCCAACTCAAGCAAGCATTCACTGTCCATGTATGAACAGACATAGTTAACAAAGCCATCCTCATCATGTTTGTTCAACTTTAACTTAGCTTGGTCTTGGTCAGGTGCTCCTGGGATGTCAGACGCAAGCTCGAACAACTCCTTGGCAGACAGGCGGAACAGTTCCCTCTTTACCGACCACACCAGTTTCTTCCTCTCGTTTTCCGTCATTGTGAACAGTCTAGTGCACAGTCATCAGACGCCCTCGGCTCTCAAAGAAGTCCCTCGCTCTGGCCACAGTCAGACGCCCTGGATTTCCGCAGCCCCTCGCTCCGATGACGTGACCCACTGGTCCACAGGTTCAGGATCACTGGATCGACAACTTCAACCATGTCGCTGATCCCGGGCGAGCCCCCACAAATCTGTTACACTTCTCTGGCTTGAGAACATGTATACGGATAAGTATTCCTGTTAAACAGGATAAAAAGAAATAATTAGGCAATGCAGTGTTTCCTGGTTCAGCGTTCCTCAGCATTGTAAGGAAATCGCGAAGGTCCGTCAGTCCTTGAGGGGGGGGGGGGGGGCAAAAGCACCACACTGCCACCTCCTGGCGAGGCTGAAACCTTATCAGTCCCTTGTTACAGCAAAGGGAGTATTATTGCCATAATGGCTCACAGTGGAATAAGAAGCATATTATTAATATAATAATGATATAACCAAAGAAAATAAATAAATAACATAACAACATACTACATTACATGTGACCACACATACTGTGGGCATCACACTAGCATAGGGGTTAGCTAGCTGGCATGGCCGCGAGCCAAGGCGAGATGAGTGTGTGACCAATGTGAAGCGGCGGTGATTGTTTGTTCGCTTTGGTATATTCTCAGAAGACGGTGCGTAGTTATTAATATGTCGAGGTGTGTTTTGTTGAGCACAGTATGTGTGCATGACATGAGCATGTGACCGTGGCTGCTGCTCGTGCAGAATTCATGGTGTGTGCATGAGGTTGGCGCGTGATCCGAGAAATGTGCAGTGTGCGCCTTCACTCCCGCCGCTTGTGCACATGCGTGTGAATGTATGCTTGTGTGCATGTCTGAATTTATGTGTTATATTTGCAGGCGTGGTAAGTAAATAGTATTGTTTTAGGTTGGAATTTGTATTTTGGGTCATTCATACAGTTGATGAAGAGCCAGCAGCTGTCCTGTATTCATTTCTTCCCCTGTTCCAGGGGTATTACACTTGCATGTATTTTTGATGGTGGGAGGAAACTGGAGCACCTGGAGGAAACCCATGCAGACACAGGGAGAACATGCAAACTACACAGAAAAGACCTGGGATGGCCTGGGGTTCAAACCCAGGACCTTCTTGTTGTGAGGCAACAACACTAACCATGCTGCCTGGTAATTAATATGTGGTAATTGATATGTATTATTATTATTATAATTATTATTACACTCATTGTTATGAACCTGGAACAACAAGAAAGTGCATAGCACAGCTAAGGCTAACGTAAGAGGCTAATGCTCTCCTGTGCTTTAGTGCAAATTATCTCAAAATATAGGCATCGAAAGATGGAGCCATTAGGCTTACATAGTACCTTTGCCTTCTTGCCTCTTCCTTTTTTCTGTATTTGTTTCCAGACAAGTGTTTTCTTTTGCTCTCATATGTTGTAGATTTGCTGACTGACCCTGTGACGAGTGACACTGCACACACACTGTCACTGACACACAATACACACTGGCTCAGGATCACCTGACCCACAGCCACCAGGGCAGCTGATTTGCCATAATAAACAACTCAGTTAATAACCACTATGCTTATTATGATGTTCAGTATAAAGAGAGCTGTATTTCTTTTTATTTTATTCTTTTATGTCACTTTTTGTGTGTGACCCCCCCTCTCGCTCTAGGGGCCCTCTGCTGGCCAAGGGGCCCTATGCCACCGTAAAGGTCGCTTATTGGCTCGGCTGGCTCTGGTAGGTCTCCATCCATATCTGAGTTGGATGACATTCTCTGCAATAGAGCAGTCTCCTTCACCTTTTTTGACCTTATCATTTATTATGTTTCATTATTTATTTTGTTTCTATTTGAGTGAAATGTAATGTCTTTAAAGTAACTGGTGACCGTATGTACTTTTTTTTAAACTTTTTTTTTAGGTCCTTGGTGTCTAACAGTAAGAGTGTTAAAAAGGTCTTCCCTCTAAGATTCTTGGCCTGATCACATATGAAGTCAATCTCTCTGCAGATGCTCTCATCTCATCTTATTAAACAGGTTCGAATAAATAACTTCATGAACTTAAACTTGTTCTATTGGTAAAGGGACGGCTATTTTCTCTGGTTCACTGATATCCAATCCATGTTCTTGATTCCCTCTGTTGTCGTTATTAGAACAAGGGCAGACATAAAATTTCCCTGACATCCACTAAGGTAGATTGGTGAAAAAGTTTAATTTCTGGAGGCACACGGTGTTGTAGTTCATTTTCTCTGATGTTCTCTGTTTTATGTCTCTTGCTTCTCTTTCTTGCTTTTCCATGACTTTCTCTCTGTTTTTTTTTCTCTCTTCTTGATCAAAATTCAGTAAAACAGCTGTACCAGCACTTATGCTCTATTAAGAAAGTGAAGGCCTCATGGTGTGTCTGTTTGTGCATGCACATTTTTAATTACACCCCACTCACAACTCCAGGGCTTTATCAATCTGAATTGTAATGTGTTTAGTCTAATGCAAACTAACTACTGGTCTCATCATATCCCCGCAAGCCAGGAGAAAGAGGTACAACCCACTTATAGCATATTACAAGGCAGAGAGCAAATTTTTTCAGGTTATATTTAGTCAGATGAAATGCCCAGGATAGTCTGCTAAGATGCCTCCAGTTATTAAAATGTGTGTCTCGCCGCAACTGCGTGCAAAGACAAAGGTCATGTGAAGAATGGAAACTGAATTTGAATAATGAAAATAAAACAAGACAGATAGGCAGGGAAAGTTTTGTGGATGACAGCTTTGAAAGCGAGGTTCTGACACAGAGGGCTCTGCACCCTGACACTGCATGGTGTAATTGCAGAGATAAGCCCCTTTGAGCCACTGAGCCCACCAATCAATGTCTCCAGTAAGATGACAGTAAATGGGGGACCGCACAGTGACATTGAGCTGCCCAGTCGCAATAATAAAGACAAATAAATTAAACAGATAAATTGTCTGTTGCGCCATATAACAAACTAAGGAAAGGAGAAGGCAGAACAACCAGAGCTTACATTCTACAGTTCCTGCAGTTGCAATGGAGGTGATAGAAGATTGTACAGTATTGTTCCACTTACAGCTATCAACATTTTGTAACTAACAAAATACTTTTTTTTCTTTTTTGGTCAAACCTTACAGCAACCCAGAAAATTGTCTATGTGAGGACTTCTGCCTGAGCTCTCTGCCCATGCTCACTTGCTCTCTCTCTCTCTCTCTCTCTCTCTCTCTCTCTCTCTCTCTCTCTCTCTCTGCAACTCGTCACCTCATTACGCCCTCTGTTACTTATACCCCACATTTAATTTGTTGTTTGCCAGATCGTGCCAATGTATTGCATACCTGTGTCATTCAAGCTTTCACCTGTGTTCTGCTTGCCTGTTTCAGAAATATGCCCGTTTTTTTTCCAACTATGATATTGCCTGCCATTTCGGACTCTGTTGGTGTTTGAACCCTGCCCGTTATCCATTCATTCATTCATTTTCCAAGCCTCTTATCCTGATTAGGGTCGCAAGGTGCTGGAGCCTATCCCAGCATTCATTGGGCGGAAGTTGGGGAAACACCCTGGACAGGTCGCTAGTCCATTGCAGGACAGACACATTCACACCTACGTGATATTTAGTATCTCTGATTCACCTGATTTGCATGTCTTTGGACTGTGGGAGGCAATGGTGTACTGGCCATCGGGCATACCAGGACAAATCCAGGTAGGCCGCCACATCGGTGGGCCAGTGGACCATCAAAAAAATCCATACAAAGCCCTGTGTGCCTGTAATTCAGGGTGCACATGAGAGCATGCTGCATGTGTGTTCCGGGAGTGGGCTCATTGGCCAATCACAACCAAGTTAGTTAATTTGCGTTAACGTTCTAGATGTAAAAGTAGCGTGCAGCAGTGAACTGGCCAACAAAAGCCATGGACAAGAAAATGTCAAAGTAATTCAATTCAATTCAATTCAATTTACTGTCATTAAAAACAATGGGAGGGGCCAAGAAAAAAGGAGGTAGGCATTAAAGGCACAGACTTCCAAATGTAAACAAGCACAAAACTGCCCAGACCCACGGTGCACCTGTGCTGCGTGTGTGAGTGGAGCAAGACAGTGTTCAATGAGAAAGGTGGGGGACCAGCAAGTGGTGATTGTGTTCCAGGGCTTAGTCATATCCTAAAAGTGTCATGAGTAAAACTAGGCTAACTAAACTTAGTACAAAAAGTAAGGAAATGTGTGTTTGGTAGATTATTTCTTTGTTGTAACAATGCTTCTTGGCAATAAATCTTATATCAGCACCTGATTGTCAGCACCTGGGGTACCAGAAGCTCAAAACAAGAGTCCGTAGCAACAGCAAAATAAACTTTGGCATTGGCAGAGAAGATTTGGCAAATTTTTCATGGGCGCAACCCACATACTCAGCTCTGCTGCTCATCCCACAAATGCATGTTCCTTACAAATCTGACACCATTTAAAAGGGAAATAAACAGGCTTTCCAATGGTATAAGATTTATTGCCAAGAAGCATTGTTACAACAAAGAAATAATCTACCAAACACAAATTTCCTTACTTTTTGTGCTAAGTATATATAGCTAGCTAGCTTTGGAATGTCCTCACCTCTGTTACATTATTTGTTGTCCTCCGTCTGTCCATACATCAGTTGTGAACACATCCTACTTAAACGTCCCTCTCAGGTTGTCCATGAGTGAGTGAGTGACCACAATTTGCGACGCATAGCCCACAGCGGCAGTTGATATTGTTTGGGCATCAGCATCCTCAAATGGCAAGCAACACTATTTAAGAGGAGCAGACTGAAGCGGTAAGATGGACGTTAAACTATGGGCTAGGCTGCTGCATGTTCAGTTAAAACTGCTGTAACTTGTGGTTACAAAACAACCCCACTAATAGGCTACTTGTTACTTTTTAAACTATGCTGATGGCGTGTTACAGTACAAGTCTGCCTACTGAAACATATCCTGGAATAGACATATGCTACCTTCCATTGCAAACGCCTTTGGATATGTTCAGAATTACCAGTCAACAGTAAAAGTCTATATCATTACCATCAAGGACTAGGGAGCTAAATCTAGTGGGCTATGTCCTGTAATTACACCCCCCCCCAACTGTTACTGACTGTTGTATATACTATATACTGTACATATGTAATCGACCCTCACTGACACCCTCCCACTCATCAGCCAGTCCCAGCAGATAAGTCCAGGGCCAATTTTTTTCCCCCAGTACACCCCTGGACTGGGAGGAAATCAGAGCTCCCGGCGGAAACCAACAGGGAGACCATGCAAACTCCGAAAAGAAGGGACCCTGGCTGGCCAGCCCAAGACCTTCTTGCTGTGACGTGACAGCACTAACCCCTGCACCACTGTGCCTGCCTGTTATCTGATTACGATATATCCTGCCCTCTCTGACTCTATTTATGGGATTTGTACCTTGCCTATTACCCGACTTTGTATTTACTCTCTGTTTTGTATTTTGCTTGTCTGGGTTTTTTGGGTAATAGTCTACAAGACTGTTTTGTTGTTTCAAACTGTGTAATAAACAGCCTTTCATCAGAGTTTTTGGTCTGCAATTGAGTCCATAGCCCCCTGCCTGACAGTAATTGACTCCAAACCTTTATAATGATGTAAGATGATAGTCATTAACTGTTAAGCTCCACTACAAACAGTTATCTTCATTTATCACTGGTCAGAAATATAACAAATGCCATGAAACTCTCATGAGACAGATCTGCTTAATGGATTTATTGATTGATTGTCTTGTTTATTTGTTCATTAATTTACATCTAATTATTTTATCCCCAGCTCTCGCTATGTGTTCCATTTTCATTACTGGGAACATGAGATGATAAAAGTGAGCCTGATTCACAGTGGAAGAGCTGAACATTACACACCATTGTTTACTTCCACAGATTGTCATGATGATGACCATCGGAAAGAACAACCTCAAACTGAATGAGCATGCAGAATTGGATTTTCTGTTTCAAAAAACCACTTCAGCATTGTACCTTTTAAGTTGAACGATGCCAGTTGTGAGAATAACAACAAAAATACGATGTCCACACAGCCATGTGTGGGCAATAATATCCACACATTGACATATGACCCATCCGGAACTGAGAAATCTTGATATTTTTTTTTCCATTTTCTTTTAAAGAAGTCTACAAGTTTTCAAACCTGAACAAGCTGTGTTCAAAACATGTTGTGTGGACTTGCACTGCTGTATTTGCCGGGAACAGCTCGAGATTAGGGGATGAGTTTAGGAGACTTTATGGAAAAGTGGGGACATTTGGCTCTTCCATGCTTGAAAAGCTGTTGTTGTGAGTGTAAATTGGTATGTTTAGGAGCTGTAGTGGACACATTAAGTCCAGAAGGCCTTAGTTAAAACCTTGAATGTGTGTTTTCCTCCACCCGTCCACTAAACCAGCTGATTCTAATCAACACCACTCTTCAGCGAGGTAGGAAAGATGCCCCCCACCAGGATGACTCAGGGCAATATATAAATATTAATGAGATTTGTGTCCTCAACATGTTTTCATTGCTCTGAAACAGGAACACCCACTGATCACATTCTGTCACATGCATATGATATATTTCAACGTATCGATGAATAAGGACATGGTTGAGGACAGCCGCTCAGATCATCTGCTTTAGTACTATTACAATACATATGGTTACGTTTAGGTATTGCGCCAGAGTTGATCAAGTTTAGATATTTGATTAGATATTTTTTAATAATAATTCTGGGCAACCTGGGACTTAATCTTGTAGTTTTTACCATCATGCTGGTGATGATATAATGTTACTCACCAGCTTCATTTTAGAGATCTTGGACATGGGACCACCACTGAACACAGCTTTATAATGGCGTCATGGGCATCAGACATGTTTCAACTGGTCCAATTTAACTCAATTATCTAAACCACATATTTGGAAGTGAAAATGAAAGTGCATGTAAAAAGTTATTACTCTTAGTGGCCACTACTATCAACAATTATCTATCACATTGCTGAGCTACTTCCTGGTTCAGCTTGCAGGAATGACCAACGTACTTAATGTTGTTAAGATGGACAATGGTTACCATAGTAACCATCGACTAACTAGCAGCCCAGTGCAAGTGAGAAGTAAGAGAAAATGGGAAATTGTACAGTGTAAATGAGGCACTACTTTTTTTTTGTCATTGTTGCTGAAAGGACAGGTTGGAGGCTTGGGTTCAGGTGCCCTGTGAGATGTCCCTATAAAGTCATGTCTAGCAGTGGTCCCATATCCACGATCTCCAAAATCAAGTCGGTGAGTAAAATGATATCATAACTGATCAGCACTATGGCTAAAACCACAAAAATAAGAGCCAGGTTGTAAAAAAACAGAATTATCCTTCAAATGTATAGTTATAATGTTAGAAATACTTAAATTTAGGTACAAGGTTACAAATGGTTATTTTTAGGTATAAGGATAAAGAAGGCCAAGTTTAGGTATGGTTTTGGTGTGGTTAAGGTCATGGTAAGGATCTGGGAGGTCAGCCAATAAGTGTAGTATTCCACATTGGGTGTAAATCGAGGTTAAAAGTTGTGGATGTTCCTGTTTGCTTGAGCTCCCTCGATGACTTGATCAATGAGGATGCGTTGAGGACACATGTCTCATTAATATTCATATATTGCCACAAACAATCTTGGGGGGGGGGGATTGCACAGCAGGATGAAATCAGCTAGTTTTGTGCATGAGCGAAGCAAATACACGATTAGGACTTTCTGAACCTAGTGTGTCCAGTAGTGTTTAGAAGTAGGGGTACAGTCAGCGTGAGGTCAATTTTAGGGTGAGTGCTAATATATGTTAAATTGGTTTAAGGAGAATTTCATTTTAGCTTATGTATTGAGAGTGAATATTGTCAGTCGGTGGCCTCACCCAGACAAAAACAAGTGTGTGTTTCTGTTTCTGTGTCTGTGCGTGTGCATGCATGCATTTGTAAAGGCAAACAGGGTGTATCTTTGGGCATACACATTATATATGCATGGTGGGCCTGCTGAGAAAACAGGCCTTTGCCTTTCTCCCATAATTGTGTTTACTATCCAGATTGGCTAGCATACGTAAAGCAAAAAGCCAGACTTTACACAAACGCATGGTGAGGTGAATCAGACGGAGCTGTGGGTCTATTTACCTCTAAATGTTGTGCACCATTATCACAATCAATAGCAATAAAGTGCAGGCAGACACCATTGGATTCACATGGGCTTTGCATGCACATAAAGAGCACTCACACATAGTATACACAAAAACACAAACATGTGAGATAAAGAGAGGCTTATACATCTAGCTTTATTGCTGAATTCTAGAGAGGCTAGAAGTTGTACACAGACATGGGAAATTGGTTTAAAATCTCAGCTTGTATTTTTCCACAATTTAAAACCAGAGGCACAGGTAAAAGGTTTAATTTGGACAGCAACAATGCTACATAATTTGTTCAAGAAGTCATAAAACCTGTGTTCAAGTCAAGACTTATTAGAATAATGTTTGTAATCTAATCTTGCTGTTAATTGAGACTGAACACAGAAACACTTTACTGTATGTAGGCGTTGCGGTTTATTTTGTGCGATACCCGCCCCCTTTTCTCCCTGATTGTACTCCACCAATTACCCCACTGTAAATGACCCATATAATTTTGTCATAATATTTTCATTATTATTGATTTGTATTTGGTGCCTAAAGTACAGTCCTGATTGATATTAACAGCGAATTACACTTCCTTTTGTTATGTGACCTTTATTTGAAAAACTCTGGTCTCCCATGATGCTGTGCGCTGCTGCGAGAAAACGGCAGAACAAAACTGAAAGTTGGACACGATGGTCATGTTCGCTATGCACAGAACGAATTCACAACTTATAATTCATTGATCATCATCATTTATTTAGCACCTAGCTGGAAGGCGAACAGGTATGAGTGCCGATTGACTGTTTGATTCGAATTTCGTTGTTTTTATTTACAATGTGTTCTTTGTGATTTGGAGATCGCTAATGATAAGCTAATGCTAGCTAGTGCTATGCACCCCATACTGGTGGCTAGCTATGGGGGAAACGTGGTTGCACATATAATTGAATGATTGTTTTATGTATATGCTTTCAGCTCTTACGGTGGTTCTATGGTGTGTCTACGGTGTGACTAGTAAATGCTGCAATAAATGGTCTGATACTGCACCATGGACCCATCAGTCGTTATTGGAGTGCATCGTCTGAATAAAGTCCGGCTGGAATGCTACAGTAAGAGCTAGCCTCTTCATCAACCCCGCCACCACGCTGCCAGAGGAGATCTATGAGGACGAGCCACGGAGCTAAGTTGCAACTAGTCTACAAGGGACAATTCATCGGGCGTCTTGGCGCCATTTCATCGGGCAACTCGGCGCCATTTTACGGGTCTTCTAGACAGAGGAACTCTACTCTCATCAGGCAGCTGGCTTGAAGGTTTGGTGTGACGGTCAGACTCTAAAGGTATGGAACATTTCATTGATTGATAAGGAACAATTCATCTTCACTGAGAACATTGATAAACATATGGTTTGAGAAGAAAAGGTTTAAGAAGAAAAAGACATCAACAACAATGGACATTTATTGAATTTGATGTTTCTCAATGTGAAGCTGATGGGACTTTATAGAACAAATAAGTTCACACAAAGTAACAAGTGAATCAAGTGACTTTGTTTATTGGTTGTTATTATTATTACTGTCCATTTACTGATCATCCTTCCTGTTGACTGTAAAAAAAAGGGGGGGGGAAATGTTTAATGCATGATTTATACAGTCTGAATGGTAACTGAATGTTGTATTCAGTGGAGAGATTGATATTATAACCTTGCAGTCAGTAATATGACAGTCAGCCTACAGTAATAGGCTCTAGTCCTCTGAGCATTCTGTAGCTATACCAGGTTCTCTGCTCCTCTCTTCGGGTAGTCTATGGGCTATAGTAAAGGCAAACAATTCATTACATCACATTTATCATGGCAGAATTGAATATGACCGAAACAGAGAATCCTGCCCCACAGTCAGAGCTAGAGAATTAGATAAATAGACTACAGCTTAAAATTAGTAAGCTACAAGAGGCTCTCAACGAAACGCTAGAGACTACCGAGATAGAACACTTAGAGAAGGAAATTCAAACTAAGGAAGAAACACTAAGTAGCCTCCAAAGTCAACTTGAAGAACAAAATGGGGATAGCCTCCGACGCTCGACTCGAGTGAAGATCTCGACTCCTAAAATGCTTGAACTGCAACAAGAGGAGGTGAGGAAGAAGGAGAGAAAGCTCCTCTCAGCGTACGAAAAATGGAAGAGTCGAGCTAGTGAGTCAAGAGAGCGGCTAAAGAAAGACCTCAAGGAAACTGAGCTGGCATCTCTGCTCGATACTTTGGAGAAGGATAAAGAGGCTGTGTTGAACACCTATAATGACATACGAGGTCACTTCACACCCTCAGCCGAAATGAGAAGCCGTGTTGATGCATGTGAGGGAGCTACAACAGATATTAAGAAAATAGCCTACGAGAGGATTGTAGACATCGATTTAGATTTTGATGAAGAACAAGCACAACGACGTCTCAAGGAGCTACTCAAGGGCGGCTATACGTGCTCAATCTATGGATCCACTGTCTCAAGAGTGTCAAAGTCAGTCCACAGCCACGAAGGCAGCACTTTAACAGTCAAACGTGTGGACGCGGCAGCAGACCTTGCAGCAAAGGAAGCGGAGTTCGAAGGGTTGCTTGAAGAAGATAAGCAAAGGGAGAAGATACAACGTTTGGAGGAGCAACAAAGGACACTAGAGGAGCAACGAAGGACGCTAGAGGAGCAACAAAGGTGGCAGCTTGAAGTGGAAAAACGCGCTCTTGAACGTCTACAGGCAGAAAAGGACTTAAGGGCTGCACGGGCCAGACTTCAAGTCTATAACCAGGGAACATCACAGGGCGGCAGTGTCCATTCTAATGATCCTGAAAGAAATCTTAACGGCTCCCCAGTACCAGCAACCAAACCCTCAATATAACGGCATCGTCACCTGACGTAAACGTGTCGTCCCTCGCCCGGGCCCTCCAAGATAGTATAGCCCTGAATAGACTTCCAGTGCCAGAGCCATCGGTATTTAATGGCGACCCCATTCAGTTCATTGAGTGGAGAACTTCATTCATGTCACTCATTGACTCAAAGGCCATCTCCTCAGCAGACAAGCTTTACTACTTGAGGAAATATGTAGGCGGCCCAGCTCGTAAGACACTGGAAGGGACCTTCTACAGAAACGACGGCGAGTCTTACAAGGACTCATGGAGCAAACTGAATCACCGATACGGATAGGCCTTCGTCCTACAGAGAGCCTTCAGAGACAGGCTCACAAAGTGGCCAAAAATCCAACCAAGGGATGCAGAGGAACTTAGAGACTTTTCCGACTTCTTGAACGCCTGCCAAGACGCAATGTCTCATGTGAAGAGCCTCGAAATATTGAACGACTGTGAAGAGAACATGAAGCTGGTCCACAAACTGCCAGACTGGGCAGCATCTCGATGGAACAGGAAGGCTACGGAAGCCTTGGACAGGAATCAAGAATTCCCCAGCTTCAAGGACTTCACCACCTTCATGGCAAAGGAGGCAGCGATCGCATGCAATCCGATCACCTCACCTTATGCCTTACGCAACTCCGAGTCTAGCACAGCAAAACCGAATAACAGGGACCCTAAGAGGAACAAGACGAGTGTTCTGAGTACGCAAACTGAAACGGACAGTGACAAGCAAAAGCCAGCCAGCGGAAAGGAAAAACCCCCCTGTGCGTTCTGCCAAGACAGTCAACACGGGCTACATGCATGTCCCAAGTTCATCGCCAAGACTCTGGAGGAGAGAAGAAAATTCGTGAAAGAGAACAAGCTCTGCTATGGCTGCACCAAACCTGGCCATAGCGCGAAGGACTGTCGACATACACATACCTGCAACACCTGCAAAGCCAAACACCCCACCTGTCTTCACAATGACAACCACGTGAAAAGGGAACCGTCTGCAGCTTGGGAAAACACTCCCCCAAGCAACGCTAATGAATCAGAAGCTGCCGCGACTGCAATGTCACATGCCGTCACGACTGGACAGTCTACCACCACATCGATGATTGTGCCCGTATGGGTGTCGTCCAAGAACAACTCAGGAACAGAAAAACTTGTCTACGCCCTGCTGGATACACAGAGTGACACCACATTCGTCGACCAGGAAGTGAGCAGCGCTCTAAAGGCAGAGTCCTGTCCAGTGAAACTAAAGTTAACGACAATGATAGGACGTGACACCATCGTGAAAAGCCAACGAGTCTCGGGGCTTCGTGTGCGCGGTTACAGATCTTCCCTCCACATCGACCTTCCTCCTGCCTACGCTAAGGACGGTATACCGGTGAACCGCGCCCACATTCCTACAAGTGAAACAGCCAGACAATGGAATCATCTCTCCGCAGTCATAGACGAGATTCCACCGCTGCAAGATTGTGATATTGGTCTTTTAATAGAATACAAATGTGCGAGGGCAATGGCACCAAGAGACGTAATAGCAGGAGGAAATGAAGAGCGTTACGCAATCCGAACCGACCTTGGATGGAGCATCGTGTGTTGCTCTTCACCGTGCCTTGACACTCCAAGCGTGGCGAGACAGTGTTTCCGGGTAGCTGTGAAGGAGCTCCCGCCAGTCACCCCTGCAGATGCTATTCGCATTCTAGAGTCCGACTTCAAAGACGCCAAGGAGGATGAAAAGACGGTGTCCCAGGAAGATATCTTGTTCCTGGACCAACTCAAAAACGGCATCCAGAAGAACAGTCAATGTCACTACGAAATGCCCTTACCTTTTAAGGAGAGACCCAACCTACCTGACAACAAACAGCTTGCCATCGTTCGTCTCAGCCATCTGAAGAGGAAGCTGTCAAAGGATGAAATATAAAAATGTAGCCCGTGGAATTAGATACCACACAGGACACAATTACTTCCGGGGTTCTTGTAGCTTTAATTTTATTGTTTGAACCTTCGAATGCAGATCGTTTTACTGAGTGCATACATTCCTGTGTCTTTCGAGCAAACAGCTCATAAATGTTCACAGATGTGGCAAGTTTAACAGAAAAGATTTTAAAAAGGGAAATAATAAATACAAAATACGGTGCAAAATACGGCAGTGGACTATGTACGTTAAACAGGGTTTAACAAAGACATGTGGAACTTCCTGAAGATCGCGCAACTTCTCACTCTGTCAGTTACCTTTAAACAGAATTAAAATGCATATAAAACCTTTACATCCCAAATACAATGGCATGGTGTGGCTTTATTCACGCCAACATTACCTTGTCATGCCTGCAATGGCGAACAGCGGTCGACGGCTCGCGCCCAAAATCACCGAACATCAACTCCAGTAGCGTCTAAATCAAACCATCTTGTCAAATTACCGACATACAATATTGTTTGGAATAATGTTACAGGTATATTTCACAAGATATTTACCCTTACTTACTACGGAGTCAGAGCCTCGTCACACCGCAATCTTCAGGCGCTCCACACAAGAAAAAAAGAAAGAATACCCAAGATGCACTTGGATAACTTGCACGGAGTTACAATTAAAGTCCGCAACACTGCCACTTACTGGTCAAAACATGCAATGACAACCAAAACTATAAAAATACACTCACAATCTGCCTCACAATTTAAATACATCAAATGACATTTTACATGGCTTGACAGTGTAACAATTACATATATTAACAGTTAAACTATACTAAATTTAAGTGAAAAATCATTTAACCTATTTAACAGATTTACCACCCGGCTACACAAAGAACAGTACATCAAGTTCATGGAGGATGTCATAGAAAAGGGTGACGCAGAGGAAGTACATGATGATGGGAAGGAAGGAGAAAAATGGTACATACCTCATCATGGTGTCTACCACGCCAAGAAGCCAGACAAACTGCGTGTGGTATTCGACTGCTCTGCCAAATACAAGGGAACCAGTCTAAACGATCATCTGCTCACCGGACCCGACTTGATGAACAATCTCAATGGTGTTCTCCTTCGCTTCCGACTGCATTCTACTGCGTTGATGTGCAACATAGAAAAGATGTTTCACCAATTCCACGTGAGCGAGACGGATCAGGATTACCTGCGCTTCCTGTGGTGGAAGAAAGGAGATCTCAGCACGCAACCTCAAGAGTACCGAATGAGGGTGCACATCTTCGGTGCTGCCTCATCGCCTGGTTGCGCAAACTACGGCTTGAAGTACCTGGCTACTGAGAACAGAGACCTATACCCCCTAGGTTCACAGTTCATTCTGAGAGACTTTTATGTCGATGACGGTGTCGCAAGTATGGACAGTACAGAGAAGGCTATTCAGCTCGCTCGAGAAGCCAGAGAACTTTGTGCCCTGGGTGGCCTTAGACTCCACAAATGTGTGTCCAACGACAGAGCTGTAATAGAAAGCATACCGACATCTGAACGTGCATCAGAAATCAAAGATCTTAACCTTACCTTGGATGACCTGCCTTCAGAAAGAGCGTTGGGGATCCAATGGCACATCGAGTCAGACTGCTTGAAGTTCAACGTCAATCTCAAGGATCAACCTGCAACACGCCGAGGTATACTGTCTACGGTTGCCTCCTTGTATGACCCCCTAGGGTTTGTCGCCCCATTCTTGCTCATCGGAAAGGGAGTACTGCAGGAAATGTGCAGACATGGAACGGGTTGGGATGATCCTCTGACTGATGAACTTTGCCCACGGTGGGAGAGATGGAAAAATTACCTTACCAACATGGAGAAGATAGACATTCCCCGGAGCTATGCACCTGCAAACTTTGGGAGGGTCACCAGACAGGAGATACACCACTTCTCCGATGCAAGCACGACTGGCTACGGACAGTGTTCATATCTGAGACTCAGAAATGAAGAAGGAGACGTTCACTGCGCCCTAGTCATGGCAAAATCACGAGTTGCTCCCACGAAGGTCACCACAATCCCAAGACTAGAGCTAACAGCTGCAGTCGTCTCAGTGAAAACCAGCAATGTGCTGAAAGAAGATGATCTGCCTAGAATTGAATGGAGGTTGGGTAGAGTTTTAGAGACTGTAGTAGATAGAGATGGACTGGTTAGGAGAGTGAAGATCTGTCTAGGGGATAGAAACCTAGGCAAAAAAGGTGAACAGCTCACCAAGCAGACAGTGCTTGAACGGCCAGTTCAAAAACTGGTCTTGTTACTAGATAGTGACTAGTTAGTTACTAACTAACACATGCCTTGCATCTCTTGAGATGCGTTTTTTATTTTGTTTTAAAATACTTGACACTCATTTCCCACGATACTTATGGTTTATGGTCATTTTGAGTTGAGAAATCATTTGTTTTTGCTTATGCTTGATTTTCTATTTTCGAAACATTAATGATTTGGTGGGAGTGTAAATGACCCATATAATTTTGTCATAATATTTTTCATTATTATTGATTTGTATTTGGTGCCTAAAGTACAGTCCTGATTGATATTAACAGCGAATTACACTTCCTTTTGTTATGTGACCTTTATTTGAAAAACTCTGGTCTCCCATGATGCTGTGCGCTGCTGCGAGAAAACGGCAGAACAAAACTGAAAGTTGGACACGATGGTCATGTTTGCTATGCACAGAACGAATTCACAACTTATAATTCATTGATCATCATCATTTATTTAGCACCCAGCTGGAAGGCGAACAGGTATGAGTGCCGATTGACTGTTTGATTCGAATTTCGTTATGTTTTTATATACAATGTGTTCTTTGTGATTTGGAGATCGCTAATGATAAGCTAATGCTAGCTAGTGCTATGCACCCCGTACTGGTGGCTAGCTATGGGGGAAACGTGGTTGCACATATAATTGAATGATTGTTTTATGTATATGCTTTCAGCTCTTACGGTGGTTCTATGGTGTGTCTATGGTGTGACTAGTAAAATGCTGCAATAAATGGTCTGATACCGCACCATGGACCCATCAGTCGTTATTGGAGTGCATCGTCTGAATAAAGTCAGGCTGGAATGCTACACCCACACTTCCGAGCCATCCCAGTCACTGCTCCACCCCCTCTGCTGATCCAGGGAGGGCTGCAGACTACCACATGTCTCCTTCGATACATGTGGAGTCACCAGCCGCTTCTTTTCACCTGACAGTGAGGAGTTTCGCCAGGGGGACATAGTGTGTGGGAGGATCACGCCATTTCCCCCAGTTCCTCCTCCCCCCGAACAGGTGCCCCGACTGACCAGAGGAGGTGCTAGTGCAGCGACCAAGACACATACCCACATCCAGCTTACCACCCGCAGACACGGCCAATTGTGTCTGTAGGGACGCCCGACCAAGCCGGAGGTAACACAGGGATTCGAATCGACGATCCCCATGATGGTAGGCAACTAGAATAGACTGCTATGCTACCTGGATGCCCTGTCGCGTGGTACTTTTAACAACAATGATTAAAATATCCCGTAACACCATCATGACCAGAACATCCACACACAAATGTAGAGTAGCTTGAATAGCTTCCATAAACATTTGTAAAGTTAACGCCTGAAATCTGGAGAAAAAAAATGTTGCACAGGAGGGCAGAGTATGGAGTTTGCCCTCCTCCAGAAGCTTTTCTTTCTTTCTTTCTTTCTTTCGCAAGACTAAGTGGAGAAGAGAAAAGGAAAAGACAGACACAGTCTGCTTCACACAAAGAAGATTCTTCTGGAAAGGGTGGCCATGGAGGAGCCCAAAAGAAATATGCCAAGGGGCACCCCAAGGCAGGGCAAGAGCAAAAACTGAAGTGTGGATGGAGGGCAGATTATGCAGGCCTTCAGGTCACTAGAGATACAATAACCCAAGTCTGAAGGAATAACTTGCTCACGTGAGAAAGAAAAATCATAGTCCATGTATCTACTCAAGACAACTTCAAACTTGAACTTAATAAATGGCCACACCACCACCTCCCTTCCCCTGTCCCCGAATCAAAAGCTATCTGTTGCAGTGTTCATATTTATGTCACGGATGTCTAGCTTCATACTTGTTTGGTATGTTAATATACTTTTGTAGAGTTAGACTGCAGGAGCAAACATTAGACGTCCAGTCGTACTTGGTGGGGCAAGAAGAGAACTTTTATTGCACATGCGCAGAAGTCATACACACACACATATGGATACCCGCAAGGACCAAAATAGCTGCTTATAGCGCAGTAAATAATACAGTGGCTGACTGGCTGTATATGTGAGACTGCACATTATGTTCAACACTATCTTTCATAATGCAAATTATTTCTCTACTAGGGGATATCTTAATTCTACAGAACTGGATCAAAGTCAGAGTTGGCAACATCTGTAAATAAATGTCTTTTGTATAATATCCAAGGTACATGTAGCACACTTGATAAGAATGACACTTACAAGGGCTGGTGTTTTTGTTGTTTTACTCCATCTGTCAAATAGACATTACAGAGGACACGTTTTCAGAGCATGGCTAACTATACGAACGGCAACACTCATCTCCAATTTATACACAATAAGAGCACCAAATATATTCTTCCATAAATTCACATTAGTCTAGCCTACCGCTAGCAAAGCTAAACAGTATATAACGTTACGGAACATGGGGGGATCAAAATAGCAACACACATAGGCCTACCTTCATATTTACACAGTGTGGAGACACTAAACATAGTAAAGGGAGACTAATCACACATACAGACAATGTCAAAGCCAAGCTACAGAACAATGGGTTCAGACCGCGGGAGCTATGGCTATGCTAACGTTAGCAACTCGCTAGCAATCTAGCTAACGTTAGCCAGTGATATGACGTTATCAAAATAAATATGAAAGTCCCTTCGTGGGTATTTCTAATAGGCATCCATATCCCACCTACACATCATATTTAATCACCATCCTAATTCCATATGTCTAACTAGTCTGCTTACCTGTCAAATAGACATTACAGAGGACACGTTTTCAGAGCATGGCTAACTATACGAACGGCAACACTCATCTGACGACTCTACCCGAATGCCCCAGAGTGCACCGCGGGAGCCAGCACTACGTCACACAGGCTAGAAGCAATTAACCTGCAGTGCCCTCCTGTGGCGAGAACCGGCTATCACAACAACACAGCAGACAATTCTCCTCTTTACTAGTAGTGAGTGGTCAATGAAGGTAAGTATATAAAATAAAAAATAGATGGGGGGCTACTAAATCCCAAGTACCCCACACTCTCCCCTCAAAAAGATAATGGCGTCCCGACATAACAAATCTACCAGTCCACATTGCATAACTTTTCATTGAAAAGATAGGTTATTACTAAGCAGGAGTCAATCTGGATACTGTACTGTAATCAGTCATAACATATAACACACATGTCCTATTAATGGTATATGTTTGCAGTAAATAATGTGCACTTGAATCCACTGCTTCGTCCCTGGTGGTAACAGGTGTGTTCTAAAACACCAATGCTACAGTAACTCTATGTCTGGTGATCACAGGACAACTAAAATCACATAGCTATAACAATTGTAACATGTCAAAAGTTTTTTTTGTTTTTTTTTTGTTTTTGTTTTTTTATTTTATTTTTTTTCATTTATTTATTTATACTGACTTGTCTGATTTGCTTATCTACCAGACACACTAGGCTGCCCTAGTCTGTGATAAGTAAACACTGGTGTAGGTTTTCTATTTCTCAAAGGATATGCTTTTTCTCTGGCAGGCTGCAAAGCTTCCCCTGGAGGAGGCTGCAAGGCATCTTCTGGTGGAGGCTGCAAGGCATCTTCCGGGCTCTTGTCGTCATCGGGCTCATCCTCTTCTTCAGCTCCAGATGTTTCGCCATTCTCTGACACTGTCCCATTGTCCTCTATTGTTGCAGGCTGCTCCGCAAAATCCTCTTCATCTTGACCGTCTCTTTCCTCCGGATAGAACTCCAAGGCGTCTGGGCTCAGCTGACTCTGGATCCGCTCACTGGCTCTGACTGTTGGTCGTCCCACGATGCATCTCCAGTTATCCTCATCATCTGAGTCACTGTCCTGTTCCTGGTTCCACTGCATTTGTCTGTCTGTCTTCTTTCTCTCCCATCTAGGTTTCACAGGTAAGTCCTCTTCTCTTGGTTCCACCGGCAGGAAGTCGCATGGCAGAAGAAGGTTCCTATGCATGATTCTGGTTCGTCCTTTTCCATTCTCCGGCTTCAGCTCATACACAGGGCTGTCGGCGTGCTTCCTCTGTGTTACTACATGCACCTGGTCCTCCCAGAATGGTCTTAATTTCCCCGGTCCTCCTTTCTCGTTCAGGTTGCGGATGAGAACCCTGCATCCGGGATACAGCTCTGTCCCGTGGGCCTTTTTGTCGTACAGTGTTTTGTTTCTGGCCCCCTCCTTCCGTGCTGTCTCTGATGCTAGGCGATAGGCGTCATTCATGCGGGCCTTCCACTTCTCTGCATATTCTTGATGGGATAGTGCCTGGTCCTTTGCTCTAAGGCCAAACATCAGGTCAATGGGAAGTCTTGGATTTCTGCCGAACAACAGATAGTAAGGTGCAAATCCGGTCGCTTCATTTCGGGTGCAGTTGTATGCATGTATCACCTTTGGGAGTGACGCTTTCCAATCCGTTTTCGCAACCGCTGGCAGGTTTCTCAGCATCGCCAGAACCGTTCTGTTGAAACGCTCGACCTGACCATTTCCTTGCGGGTGATACGGTGTTGTGTGAGAACCCCTGACTCCACTGTACTCCTGCAGCTTGGCGAAGAGCTTATTGTCAAACTCCTTCCCTTGGTCATGGTGCAGCGTCGCCGGGAAACCAAATCTCAGCACAAAGTCCCCGAATACCTTCTCTGCGGCGGTCTTGGCAGCTTTGTTTCTGCATGCATAGGCTTGAACAAAACGGGTAAAGTGGTCCATAACCACCAGTATATACTCGTACCCTCCCTTACACTTCTCTAAGTGTAAGAAGTCAATGGAGACCATCTCAAATGGGTGTGTGGTCACGATGTTGGTGAGAGGGGCTCTGGTTGGTTTGTTGGGGCACTTGGTCTTCAGGCAGCTACACACCTGTGTGATGTAATGTTCCACATCTTTTTGCATGTGAGGCCAATAGAAACGGTCCCTCAACAGGTGCAACACCCTCTCCACGCCTAGATGGCCCAGGTCTCTGTGCAGTTCTTTATACACCAGCTCATGGAACTTTTTCGGCAGGACTAGCTGAGTTCGGGTAGCTGTTTTCCGGCGCAGGATGCCATCATCATCAAGGCACAGCCGATGCTTCTCTCTCATGAGTGTCGCAACACCCCTGCTCGCACACTGTGTTTTTCCCCGAGGCCACTGATTGGAGGTTATGTACTTCAGCACCTCACCAATGACAGCATCCTCCCTCTGGGCGTCTCTCACCGTCTGACTGGGTATCTCTGCCACAGGTGATGTATGTTCCTTCTCAAACTCGGCTAGTGCTGTGGCTATGGTTACCGGACACATCCAAGGCTCAGCTCTCTCCAGCTGTACTGACAGCGCCTGGGTCACACTGTTCATGACCTCGGGGTGTACTTCTTGTGAACAGGTCTGCATGTACTGCTCCATCGGCATGCGTGAGAGGCCATCTGCGTCCCCATTGGCTCGTCCAGGCCGGTACTTGATAGAGAACTGGAAATCGGCTAACTCTGCTACCCACCTGTGGGTGGTCGCATTCAGTTTGGCTGTCGTGAGCACATAGGTGAGGGGATTATTGTCTGTGTAGACAGTGAATGATGGAGCGTGGTAGAGGTAATCTCTAAATCTCTCACATATGGCCCATTTCATCGCGAGGAACTCCAACTTCCCTGAGTGGAGATGGTAGTTCTTCTCAGGAGTTGTCAGTGTCCTCGACCCGTACGCGATGACTGCCAGCCCACCCTGTGACTGTCTTTGATACAATACTGCCCCGAGGCCCTCTCGTGACGCGTTGCAGTGAAGGATAAAGGGCTGTTCAAAGTCTGGGTAGCCCAACACTGGTGGCTGGATGAGGAATTCAATCAACTGACAGAGGACCTGTTGGTGTTCAGCTGTCCACTTAACTGGGTGAGAGGAGGGCAGATGGTCTCGGGAGCCCTTCCTCCCCTTGTCCTTTCTCTTTTGTTTGAGCTTCCCCGCTGCTGTCTTCTCTGGGGTGAGGAGGTCATAGAGAGGCCTTGCGATTCGGGAGAAGTTAGGTATGTAGGGCCGGTAATACGAGATGAATCCCAGCATCTTCCTGAGCTCTCCGATGGTCGTAGGTTCTCTCTCCTTCAGTGCCTGGACCGGGGCCACATCAGCGGGGTCCATTGTGTATCCATCCTTGGTTACAAGCCTTCCCAGGAACCTTACTTGGTTTTTGAAGTGTTCACATTTTCTTGCCGTCAGCTTGATTCCATGGCTTCTGTAGCGGTGCAGTACTCTTCTCAGGTGCTGGAGGTGTTCGTCGAATGTGGTTGAGTGGACCAGGTTGTCATCTAAATACGGCTGGCAAATGTCGTCCCTCAGCCCAATCAAACATTCCTCCATGGACCTCTGGAACTCTGCTGGTGCTGAGGACAGTCCGAAGGGAATTCTCACCCATTCATATAATCCCCACGGGGTGATGAATGCAGTCAGTGGGCGGCTGGACTCTTCAAGAAACCCCTGGTGATATGCCTTCCCCTGATCCAAGACAGAAAACCAGGCACTCCCCTTCAGGCTGTCGAGCATATCCTGGATGCGTGGTATTGGATGGCGGTCTGGGATGGACCTCTTGTTCAACTCACGGTAGTCACAGCAGAGGCGGAGGCTCCCATCCTTTTTCCGCACACACACGATTGGGCTTGAGTATGGTGATTTTGACTTAGTTATCCAGCCTCTGTTCAGTAAATCCTCGAGGTATTCCTTCACTTCTTTATGAAGAGGCTTTGGGACTGATGTGTATGTCCGCTTCACCGGTGTGGTGTCACTCAGGCGGATCTTTAGCTGGAGTGATGGAATAGTCCCCACATCATGGTCATCGCGTGCGAACACACTACTCTCCTCCCGCAGTAGCTCTCTCACCTGCAGTTGTTGTTCAGGTGTCAGGTGGTTCAGAGGGACAGGCGGATCCCATAGATCTTCCTCCTGGTGTTCCGTCTTTACATCACCTGGCCCTTTCAGCTTTGTTGTGTCTCTAATCACAGGTCTTCGTTCTGTACCTGTTGTGGAGGTCCCTGGGATGACTGGGTTCACTGTACTAGTCCCATCCACATCCAACGGCTTCACGGCAGCAGGGTAGATGGCTCTAGTTCTTTGGGTCTGCCCCAGGGGAGTCCGTGGCGGCAGTGTGATGTCATGAGCTGTGACGTTAGTCACTGGGACAGCGATGCGTGACCAGGTTCCCTTCTGTAAACACACAATGTTTTCATCCACCTTCAGGCCCTCTGGCCACTTTGGGTTCACATTAGGCTCAAAGAGGACGTTCTGGTCTGCTTGGAGGGGCCCTGCTCTAACACCACACTTAACAGTCTTTGTCTGGCCCGCCGGAATAGTCATGCTTTCTCGGCCCACTTTAACCATCCCCTCACCTTCCATATCATCTCGGCTCTTTATCAGCTTCACGGGGACTTCAGCCTTCTTGTAGTCAACCGCGAACGCAATGCTTAGTGCCTTTGTGATTACACTTGATGGCTGTCCAGCTCCAGACTCTAACAGGTGTTCAATTACATTGTAACCGATGATCGGTTCTTCTGCGGTGCCCTGGTGTGTGGTTACTAGTATTGGCACAGTGAGTTCCATTGGTGGGGTCTGAGTGGTGCTATTCGGTGCTAACTGGACAGTCACTTCCACCCATCCAGAGAAAGGAATGGTTGTCTGGTTTGCTGCTTTACCAGTCAGGGTGCCAGGGCCAAGGATCTCTTCTGTGCTTCTCACCTTGGTGTGTGGGAGATGTTTTCTCCTCCATTCTTCACTGATTAGGCAGACCTGCGACCCGGTATCCCACAATGCCTGTGTGGCTACACCATCAATGTAACAGTTTATCATGTATTTCTTTCCAATTAGGTTCAGCAGCTGTGACTGGCGTTTTGAGGAGATATGACTCACTGTGGGTGCTTGCTGTTCCCGCCCTGCCTCGTCTCGCTGTCGGGCAGACACTCTGGCTTCTAGTAGCTGAATACTGTCGTCGATGAGCTTGCTGGTGACAGTACAGCTAGATGTGTCTACCTGCTCCGATTTTTCAGGCCTCTGAGCTCTACACCCTCTTGAAAGATGGCCACTCTGTCCGCATTTGAAACAGTGGTTGCACTGGTCACCCCTTTCACTGTCTTGACAGGCTTTGCATCCGCGCTTCCTCACAGGCTGCTGCTGACGAGAAGGTCTTTGGCCAGAGGAGTGGTTCATGGCTTTTCTCATCTGTTCCATTTCTCCTTTCAGCTGTTGGATTATCTCGTAGAACGCAGACTCCTTTTGGTTCCCTGCCTGTGTCTTAAGGGCTTTCACACTCGCGGATGTTGATGGCGACGACTCCTGACCCCCGACCACTGCAGCTTCCGCTCCTAGATACTGATGTGCCTCAGCTCGCACTTCCCGCACTCTGGTTTCCTTACTGTGGGAGCTCTTCTTGAATTTCCGCTGTCTCTCTGACTCGAAACTTGCGGCCTCTATCATCTTAACAATGAGAACATCATCAGTAGTTGCTTGATCATCGAGATAGCTCTTGAGCTGATATTTTACCTGGTCATTCACTAGCCCAGTTCCCACAGCTCTTAGGAACTTCTTCTGTATCAGTTCAGGGCTGTATTGTTCATCAGAGCCAGGCTCTCTCGCTGCTGCTAAGAGTCTCTCTTTACATGCTATGGCTCGGAACAGGAAGTTCTGTGGTGACTCCTGACTGTCCTGTGTGATGTTGATTAGTCGGTGATATAGGTCCACAGAGCTATCCTCTTTGAAATGGCCTTTCAGAATGGTCCTCAGCTGAGGGAGGGTGAGTTCGGTTTTGATCTCTAACAAGTCACGGAGAGTCAGCCCAGGGCTGATGGCTCGGATTACAGCCTCTATTATCTCCAACTCGCTGTGGCCTTTTCTCACCCCCATATCAATCTGATGCGTAAGATTTATATAAGACAACTTGTCTATCTGCCCCCGTTCTCCTATTTGGCCATTTATCTTAAAGTCTCTGCGTATGGTCACTTCAGGGGGTTGAATTACTGACAGGATTGGGTTTGAAGGTTGACTAGGTCTACTGGGTTCTTTAAGACTTAGTTTCTCACTGAGGCGTGATATCTCTTCCTCAAGCGCTTTTGTGGATGCAGTAAAGCTGGACTGTAAGGCCTGATATTGTTCATGTAAGCTTGCCAATTCAGCAGCATCCTTGTTAGTACTGTCTGCACCTGCACCAGTATGTGACTCCGCCCCTCTCTGCTTCGTTTCACTAGAGAGGTCCACTAGTCTGGACAGAAACTGACGTGCTACCTCTTCATCCTCCTTCTCAATTGCTTCATCCACAGTTTCACTAATAAGTCTGATCAGTGCATGCCTCTTTGTCTGGTTTTCAGTGGGGACTTTAGCAATAACACACACCTCTTTTAACTGGTCCAGCCCTAACTGCAGGAGGGTCTCACTCAGCCTGTCTTGCAGTTGCTCAAGCTCCAGTTCCATTGTTGGTCACGTGTTCTCACTCCGCTCCCCACTTCTTCTCCTGACAATGGTGGCAATGGCGCTGATCCCGGGTTTCGGCACCAATATTTGTAGCACACTTGATAAGAATGACACTTACAAGGGCTGGTGTTTTTGTTGTTTTACTCCATCTGTCAAATAGACATTACAGAGGACACGTTTTCAGAGCATGGCTAACTATACGAACGGCAACACTCATCTCCAATTTATACACAATAAGAGCACCAAATATATTCTTCCATAAATTCACATTAGTCTAGCCTACCGCTAGCAAAGCTAAACAGTATATAACGTTACGGAACATGGGGGGATCAAAATAGCAACACACATAGGCCTACCTTCATATTTACACAGTGTGGAGACACTAAACATAGTAAAGGGAGACTAATCACACATACAGACAATGTCAAAGCCAAGCTACAGAACAATGGGTTCAGACCGCGGGAGCTATGGCTATGCTAACGTTAGCAACTCGCTAGCAATCTAGCTAACGTTAGCCAGTGATATGACGTTATCAAAATAAATATGAAAGTCCCTTCGTGGGTATTTCTAATAGGCATCCATATCCCACCTACACATCATATTTAATCACCATCCTAATTCCATATGTCTAACTAGTCTGCTTACCTGTCAAATAGACATTACAGAGGACACGTTTTCAGAGCATGGCTAACTATACGAACGGCAACACTCATCTGACGACTCTACCCGAATGCCCCAGAGTGCACCGCGGGAGCCAGCACTACGTCACACAGGCTAGAAGCAATTAACCTGCAGTGCCCTCCTGTGGCGAGAACCGGCTATCACAACAACACAGCAGACAATTCTCCTCTTTACTAGTAGTGAGTGGTCAATGAAGGTAAGTATATAAAATAAAAAATAGATGGGGGGCTACTAAATCCCAAGTACCCCACATACACATTTCTAGTAATTGTACAGTTAATTCTCAGATTATATTTTTAGACAGTTTTTAGACGGTATATTTTTCCTCCCCCAAATTTGTCACTACCGAAACACAATAATATACAATATAACCAGAAGGGTTATATTGACCCGTCAATATAATATTTTGTTTAATATATCTATCTACCTTGTAAATATAGTGTAACGTGCATGGATAAGAAGACACGCTGGCCGCTGGCTCGCGGGTCTGACCCGTTAGTCTAGTGGTTAGCGATGTCTCCTGCGGTGCGGGCGATACGGGCTCGCTTCCCGGCCGCGGCAGGGTCTGTGGTTGCGTTGTCCCCCGAATTCGCTACAATATAAAACAATCCCAATTACACTGTTGTATTTGCATTAGCCTACTGTTGTACTAGCATTAGCCCATTGTCTTAGAATCTACAACAGCGAAATCAATTAGCTAACTCTTGTTCTTATGCACAAACATACATATGCAACTCAAAGTTATACAAACAAAACCCTTATCGTCCGATTCACATTTGTAAACGGTTTTAACAAACCTCAAAGGTTGAAAGCTCTTATGGCGGACACAAAACCCTCGCCGTCACCTGGTCTGCAGTTGTTCGCCTTCTCTGCTCTGCATGGTCCAAAAAAACGTGGCCACGCCGAACATTTTTTTTCTCTTTCTTTTTCTTTAGTGAACAAAACATATAAACAAGAAAATGTTACATCACAATAGGACAAAAAGTAGTTACAAAAATATAAATTATTTCACAATTAAAATTTACATATCCATAAAAAAAAAGACAAAATAAAAAAGAGATACAGGATTTAAGTTAAATTATATTCTTCACATAGTCTTCTGGTTTTGCTGGCTTTAGGATTCATACATTTTTTTAAAGATCCTAAATAGGATGAAAGAAGTGCTTTGAATACACTAATGTTTGGACGCTGGTGTGCAAATCTGGTACAATGAATATAACATTTAGCAAATATTAATAGAAGGTTGATAATATACATTTTTTCTGAACTTATTTCCTCATTTTGTGACAGACCAAATAAAACATGTTGGATGTTCAGTTTACAAGAAGAGTCAATTTTGTTATTTATGAGATTATTTAGATCAATCCAAAAAACATGAGAGTAAGTACAGTCCCAAAATAAATGACATATGGTTTCATCCACATTGCCACAAAAGGAACAGAGTGTGTCAATAGTAATCTTGTATTTTACAAGAAGGGACTTGACTGGATAACATCTATGTAACTTCTCGTACCTTGTTTGTGTAAACTACTAATAAGACACGTTAGTCCCTTATTAACGGGTCTAACCCTTTAGCCGAGCGGTTAGTGATGTCGCCTTGTGGTGCAGTACACCCTGTATCGAATCCCGCACCGGACAAGAAAATAACCGGTTACATTGGTAGCAGCGGTGGGATCCGGAAGTGTGCAGATCCTCAGAAGTCTCTTCGGAGCGCGGAATGACAAAGCGCGAGGGCGCGCTTCCGGGGAGGGTGACGACTGTAAACTACTAATAAGACACGTTAGTCTCTAGCTAATGGGTCTGACCCTTTAGCAGAACGGTTAGTGATGTCGCCTTGTGGTGCAGTACACCCCGTATCGAATCCCGCACCGGGCAAGAAAATAATAAGCGGTTACATTTGTAACACAATATTTTCGTGATAAAATCCAAGTGTTCCTCCAATCTATGTCATTATAAATATTATTCCAGTAGAAAACGGCTGCAGGTTTAGAAACAATGTCTCTCTGAATAATATTTCTAATGCACTGATTAGTGGGGCCACGCCGAACATTATTCACTTCCTGACAGCGTGATAGCGTCAGCGATACATATCCCTTTCTTAAAGCGACAGTAGCATACATGTCAATATAACAGAAATAGGGACTTGAATCGTGGTTTCCGAGTTTATAAGGATTTAAATGAATTTCTTTACATTCTACACTAATACTCCTTTACCACCGGGTTACATATATTTTTTTTGCAATTGAATTAAAAAGTTTTCACAGGTAAATCAATAAAAATTACAATTTTCACAAAATTTCAAGTGTGATTTATGAGTCATCGTATTTTGAATCCAATCATTCTTTGTAAAGGGCATAAAGTTGATCATACTGATTTCAAAGTCAAGGATTCATTAGAACCAAACATTATAACATCTTAGTCGATAACTCAAGATTGTAGCGAATTCGGGGGGCAGCCGGGAACCGAACCCATGTCTCCCACTCCGCAAGCGACAACGTTAACCAGTCGACTAAAGGGTCCGACCCGTTAGTCAAGGACCAACATGTCTACTTATCCATGCACGTTACAATATATTGTATTTTTGACGAAACATTCCATGTTTCCATCGTGACTGCACATTCTCAGTAGTGACAATAAAGTGTTGGCAGTGACCACAATATTTTGTTTGCCACGACTGAAACAGACTGTCAACATTTTAAGCAAATGGGGCATCCGGGCGGAGTGGCGATCTATTCCGTTGCCTACCAACACGGGGATCTTCGGTTCGAATCCCTGTGTTACCTCCGGCTTGGTCGGGCGTCCCTACAGACACAGTTGGACGTGTCAGCGAGTGGGAATCCGGATGCGGGTATGTGTCCTGGTCGCTGCACTAGAGCCTCCTGTTGTCGGTCGGGGCGCCTGTTCGGGAGAACTGGTGGGAAATAGCGTGATCTTCCCACGCGCTATATAGGTCCCTTTGGCGAAACTCCTCACTGTCGATGAAAAGAAGCGGCTGGTGACTCCACATGTATTGGAGAAGGCATGTGGTAGTCTGCAGCCCTCCCTGGCTCGGCAGAGGGGGTGGAGCAGCGACCAGAACGGCTCGGGTAATTGGACAAACAATTGGGGGGGAAAGGAGGGGGGAAAAGCCACAAAAAATAAGTAAATAAAAATAATTAATAACTCATAAATGTTGCACATATTTACCAACACGGGGATCGCCAGTTCGAATCCGTGTTAACTCCGCCTTGGTCGGGCGTCCCTACAGACTGAATTGATGGTCTGCGGATGGGAAGCTAGATGTGGGTATGTGTCCTGGTCGCTGCACTAGCGCCTCCTCCGGTCGGTCAGGGCCCCTGCTCGGGGGGGGGGGGGTACTGGGTAGGAATAGCGTGATCCTCCAACGCGCTACGTCCCCCTAGTGAAACTCCTCACTGTTGTAACAATAGGAACTATTGTTAGGAACCATTGTTTAGTTCCTTGTTTACACAGGAGTCGTTTAGGTTGTTGCACCTGGAATAACGGACCGAGCATGATGTATAACCTTACGTGCCGAAGTTATTATTAAAGTTTATAGCCCAGTGGGGTTGAAACGAGTTGTAAAGTCTCCTTAGTAGAAGGAAACAACACACTTTAACATGGTGGCAGCGGCGGACGACTCGGTTTGAAGTTTGGTGCGGAAACGTTTCTAGGAGCGGGAGAGCAGTTAGTGTCACTAAACAACGTTCAGTATATGTTAGCATTATCTGCTAGTGTGAGACTGCCGTGTGACATAGATGGGCTAAAACCACCGCAAACGTTATGTCTGGACTCAAGCAACCTTTCGAAGACATGGAAGGCCTGGAGGGACGAGTTTGCTCTGTATGTGGATTTAGCCATGGCTGACGCCGATGACAAAAAGAAGGTGAAACTGTTCAGCTATCTTGTCGGCGAGAGCGGCAGGGAACATATGGACACGTTACTGGGCGACACACCGAAGGATGCATGGAAGTTAGATGACGTTATCAAGAACTTTGATTATCACTGCGACCCCAGCGTTAACGAGACTGTGGAGCGTTATCGTTTTTTTACAAGAAACCAGGGCACCAGTGAAAATATAGACCGTTATGTCATGGAACAGAGTGTTGGCAAGAGCATGCAACTTTGGGACAGTGAGAGACTCGCTCATTCGGGATCGGATTGTGTGTGGCGGTAACAACACAATCGTAAGAGAAAGACTGCTCCGAGAGAAAAACTTGACACTGGACACATGTTTGCAGCTGTGCAGAGCCGCTGAGCTCTCAAAGGACAATGTGAAAACCATCTCGGCATCGATGGTGGAAGAGGTAAATGCTGTGCAAGGCGCACAGTATCGGAAACAGACGAGCAACACTGTGGAGTGCAGATATTGTGGAAAAACGCATGAGAAAAGTAAACAAAAGTGCCCAGCGTTTGGGAAGAAGTGCACAAAGTGGGGAAGAGAGAACCACTTTGCAGCAAAATGCAGAGCAAAACCGCAACTAAGGAAAAAGAAATATGTGAGTAAAATAACAACTGAATCTGGGAGTGATGAATATGAAGATATTATCACCTGTGTCACTGAAACTGAGACAAAAACTGTGGATGCAGTAGAGACTGACACAGGGATAGATGTGCATACAGAGACTGTAGAGGATGTAAAAGAAACTGAGAAAATGAAGAAAGCTCAGCTTCTCTATGCTGGCATGCTTCTAGGCAAGGACATGATCAAATTCCAAATAGACTGTGGTGCCAGTTGCAATATCATCCCAATTAACCTGCTGAATCCAGATGCCAAATTAGAACACACGAAGAGTGTACTAGTGATGTACAATAAAACCAAATTAAAACCGCTGGGAAAATGTAAAGTGAAAATAAGAAACCCGAGAAACAACAAGCTATATCACTTAGAGTTCCAGGTGGTGAATGCAGCCGGTACAGTGCCTCTGCTAGGTAGGAGAGCCAGTGAGGCCATGAAATTGATAAAAGTGCAATATGAAAACATCATGACAATAGACAGTATTGTCACAACAGAAACAACAACAGGACAGTGGACAATGGGACAAATTAAAGATGAGTATGCTGATGTGTTCATTGGCGATGGCTGCCTCGAGGGAAAATACAAAATAGAGGTGGACAGCACAGTGAAACCAGTACAGCTGCCAAAGAGGCGGGTCCCAGTCGCCATGATGAAACCACTGAAGGACGAGCTACAGGACCTACAGCAAAGAGGGATCATAACACCTGTGGAATGCAGTACAGATTGGATCAGTGCAATGGTGGTGGTACAGAAACCAAGTGGGAAACCAAGAGTGTGTATCGATCCCAAGCCTTGTGAACAAAGCTCTAAAGCGCAGTCACTTCCCACTGCCAACCATTGAGGACATTTTACCGGACTTGTCAAAAGCAAAAGTGTTCACAGTGTGTGATGTCAAGAGTGGATTCTGGCATGTGCAGCTGGAGGAGGAGTCCAGCTATTTAACAACATTTGCCACTCCATTCGGACGTTACAGGTGGCTGAGGATGCCAATGGGGATAAGTCCGGCCCCAGAAATCTTTCAGAGAAAGCTCACACAAGCGCTGGACGGTGTACCGGGCTTGTACATTATAACTGACGATGTACTGATCACAGGCCAAGGGGAAACACAGGAGGAAGCTGAGCGTGACCATGATGGAAAACTGAGACTGTTTCTTGAAAGATGCAGACAAAAGAACATCAAGCTGAACAACAACAAATTCAAGCTGAGACAAAAGGAGACCACATACATTGGACACCGCCTGACGGCTGATGGACTCAGGGCGGATCCAGAGAAAGTGCTTGCCGTTGAGAAGATGCCGGCACCGACTGATGTGAAAGGAGTGCAAAGGCTGCTAGGTATGGTAAATTATCTAGCCAAGTTTTGTCCCCACCTCTCAGACCAGTGCATAGTGTTGAGAGATTTGACACACAAAAACAGGGAGTGGAACTGGACAGCACAGCACGAGGAGGCTTTCCTCAAATTGAAAGAGACTATAGCAAAGGTCCCAGTACTGAAATATTACAACCCAGGGGAACTCACAGTGCAGTGTGCCGCTTCAGACACAGGCTTAGGCGCAGCGCTCATGCAGATGGGTAAGCCAATAGCATTTGCAAGCAGAGCACTCACTCAAACAGAGCGTGGGTATGCACAAATAGAAAAGGAGTTCTTAGCAATGGTTTTTAGCATGGAAAGATTTCACCAGTACACATACAGCCGAAAAGTGATGGTGCAAAGTGATCACAAGCCGTTGGAAACAATAGTGAGAAAACCTCTACTGAGTGCACCCAAAAGGCTGCAGGGAATGATGCTGCGCATACAAAAGTATGATCTAGATGTAGTATATGTGCCAGGTAGAGACATGCTGCTAGCAGACACTCTGAGCAGAGCTTATCTTCCTGAGAGTGCACCGGATGCAGAACAAGAGACTGTCAACATGGCTCAACACTTACCTATCGCAGCAGACAGGCTACATGATATACGATCTGCCACAAAAGAGGATGAAACACTGCAGCTTCTCATCAAAATGATGCAGCAAGGATGGCCTGACGATAAGGCAAAAACACCAAGGGAAATCAAGCCCTACTTCTCATTCCAAGAGGAGTTAAGCCACCAAGATGGAATAGTGTTCAGGAGTGAGCGCGCTGTCATCCCTGATGCATTGAGGAAAGACATCACGTGCCGCCTACACGCATCACATCTGGGTGTGGAAGGATGCCTACGGAGGGCTAGGGAGTGTGTCTATTGGCAGGGCATGAACGACCAAATAAAATCATACATAGCAAAGTGTGACATCTGCAGATCAATGGACATTAAGCAACAAAAAGAAACACTAATGTCACATGATGTGCCAAGCAGGCCGTGGGCAAAGGTGGGCACGGATCTGCTCATGTTTGAAAACAAAGACTACCTCATAATTGTTGATTTTTTCTCAAATTTTTGGGAGATAGATTACCTGGCAGATACCAAGTCAACCACAGTGATACGGAAGCTGAAAGCTCATTTTGCCCGCCAAGGTATCCCAGATATTGTAATCTCGGACAATGGCCCACAGTATTCGTCTCAAGAATTCCAGAAGTTCAGTCGACTGTGGGGATTTCAACATAAAACCTCATCACCAGGTTACCCGCAAAGCAACGGCAAAGCTGAGTCAGCTGTTAAGACAGCAAAAAGACTCTTGCTCAAAGCCAAGGCTGCTGGACAGGATCCTTATCTCGCCCTTCTGGACCACCGCAACACACCATCACAGGGTACTGATACCACACCAGCATAGCGGCTGCTCAGTCGCCGTACCAAAACACTACTGCCAACCAAGGCAAGCCTGTTACAGCCGAAAGTTGTGCAGGTGAAACAGGATTTACAAAATAACCAACAACGTCAGAGGGCATACTACAACAGGTCGGCTAAAGACTTGGACACGCTTGCCCCGGGTGAATGTGTGAGAGTTCAGCCTTTCGCACCCCACACTGGTTGGAGAGTGGGCAAGGTGCTGAGGCCAGTCGATAGGAGATCCTATGAGGTCCAGCTGCACACGGGTGGTGTCATCAGAAGAAATCGCAGACACCTCAGGCATGCACCAGGAGCAATCTTCACTGACACTATGGACATGGAGATCATCAGCCCCAGTCAGCCAGAGAGTGTTGAACCCGGACATTCAGAGAGTGTTCCTTCTCGCAGTGTCTTAGCAGGAAACAAAACCAAGGACACTGGTGACAGGGCCAACCCTGTTACCACCAAATCAGGCCACTCTGTTGTGCAGCCGCAGCGATACAAAGACTTTGTGACCTCACACAGATGAATGGATCTGTAGCACTAATGGACTTTGGGGGGGCATGAAGGGAAAAAAAAGTGAATCACAAATGTTGTGTACATGTGTTCTTGTTCACCTGGTTATCTGCAAGTTCAGGTATTCATTTAAACATTGGTTATGTTAAACTGTGAAGAGAAGCCGTAGCACTTTGATACACAGTCGTTGATAATGTTCATTTTCATGAGGAGCTATAAGTAACTGATAAATATATGTCATTGTTAATATGAAAAACATTTTGAATGTTGATATTCGTACACTGTTAGTACTAAAGAGTTTTGTTTATATTTTGTTTACAGCGATAGACAATTAAAAAGAAAATGTATTAAAGGTTCTAAAAAAGAAGAAACTCTGAAAAGAGAAAGGATGTAACAATAGGAACTATTGTTAGGAACCATTGTTTAGTTCCTTGTTTACACAGGGGTTGTTTAGGTTGTTGCACCTGGAATAACGGACCGAGCATGATGTATAACCTTACGTGCCGAAGTTATTATTAAAGTTTATAGCCCAGTGGGGTTGAAACGAGTTGTAAAGTCTCATTAGTAGAAGGAAACAACACACTTCAACAACTGTCAGGTGAAAATAAGCGGCTGGCGACTCCACATGTATCGGAGGAAGCATGTGGTAGTCTGCAGCCCTTCCCAGCTCAGCAGAGGGAGTGGAGCAACGACCGGAACAGCTCGGAAGAGTGGGGTAACTGGCCAAGTACAATTGGGGAGAAGGGGGGGGGGTAAATAAATAAATGTTGCACATATAGGAGACGCCCATCTGACAGCAAATATCTGAAAAGAACAGATCATAACACTACTTGGATTTCAGATTACACCTCACTGAAGAGCTGGTGGACAATTTAGGTCTTGAGGAGAGTGCAAGTGTGAGGAGGTAAGTGCACACATTGTTTTTTCTGCCTACAAAAAAAAGGTCTTACAATGTAGACTGTTTCAGAATCACTTTCAATTTTATTTTTACAGAATGTCTGATAGCCAATAAAAATCACTACATTTAAATAGTGTTTTTCTAGAAACCCAAAGCACTTCACATTGAAGGGGGTAACTCACTTCAACCACCAACAATGTTCAGCACCCACCCAACATGTCAAATCATGGACGTTTGCAGTGCAAAAATGCTGTTTCGTGTTACTTTTAAGATAAAAATATCAGGCCCTTTTTTTTCTCAGCCAGTAGGTTCCCAGATGTGTTGCTGAAATCATCAGATAGCTCTCAGCTGTGATAAGAGGACACAGTCGTGTGTGATGAAACAGATGAGGCATCTCCAGCACCAGTTTCTGATACAAATCCAACATTGTGTCAGACAGCAACCTCTTTTGTTTGTTTTAAATCTTGATTGTTTCTTTCTTCCCTGCTGATACTCGACTATTGTCATCTTGACTTCGAGAATTCCTGATTATGTCCCTTTTTTGCTTATGATTTTTCTGATAGGTGAACCTAAGACACGAGTTGTTTTCAGTCTTGTTGAACACTTTGGGGGAGATACCAACACATTTTCTTAACATAGAGAGAAGTGTATATTTGCTAAGCAACCCGGCATTTGGAGGGGGCACTTTATCCTTCTCTTTTGCTGTTGTCAGAAACTTAAATAATGACCCCCCCCTCCTCCAAATGCTGATAATGAAAACTGTAAGTTCAGTATTCCACTTTAATTGATAACATATGAAAGAAGAAAGTAACTTTATTTTGTCATTATACAGATTACAATGAAATTTGTTTTCTGCATTTAACCCATCCTGTTGTATAGGAGCAGTGGGCAGCTGCAACACCCAGGGACCAACTCCAGTTCTTCTTTCCATTGCCTTGGCCAGGGACACAGGCAGGAGTACTAACCCTAACATGCATGTCTTTTTGATGGTGGGAGGAAACCAGAGCACCCGGAAGAAATCCACACAGACATGGGGAGAACATGCAAACTCCACACAGAAAGTACCTGGGATGGCCTAGGGTTCGAACCCAGGACCTTCTTGCTGTGAGGCAACAGTGCTAACCACTGGGCCACTGTGCTGCTGGTATATACCATGCGCTTTAAATATTATTTATGACGGGCATCCAGGTAGTGTGGCGGTCTATTCCGTTGCCTACCAACATGGAGATCGCAGGTTCGAATCCCCATGTTACTTCCAGCTTGGCCAGGCGTCCCTACAGACACAATTGGCCATGTCTGCAGGTGGGAAGCCAGATGTGGGTATGTGTCCTGGTTGCTGCACTAGCTCCTCCTCTAGTTAGCCGGGGTGCCTGTTTGGCGGGGAGGGGGACCTGGGGGGGAAAGCATGATCCCCCCACGCGCTATGACCCCCTGGCGAAACACCTCACTATCAGGCGAAAAGAAGCTGCTGGGTGTGAAATGGCTGGGATGAGAGTCAGCACCTCCAAGTCTGAGGCCATGGTTCTCTACCTGAAAATGGTGGATTGCGCCCTCTGGGTTGGGGATGAATTTTTTCCTCAAGTGAAGGAGTTCAAGTATCTCGGGGTCTTGTTCACCAGTGAGGGTAGGATGGAGCGGAAGATTGACAGATTGGTGCAGCATAAGCAGTAATGTGGACATTGTACCGGACTGTTGTGAAGAGGGAGCTGAGCTGGAAGGCAAAGTTACATTTCACGTACTCCAAAATGGCTGAGAGGGTTATTGCATTGCATTGTGACATCATCCACAATAGCTCGCTGGAAAAAAGAAAAACGATGGAGGTGCATTCCCCGTGCCAATCCCGGACAATATGACCCCCTGTGGTCATATGTCCTCCCACCGACCCCGTATTGGCACGCCCACCGGAAGCGCTATTCCTCTTTCCATCTCCAACTAAATGAGATCGGTCGATGGCTGTTTCTCTCTCGCTGGGACTAAGAGGAAAACTGCAAATACGCAAGTAATCTAGTGATATACTGGTATATTAGATACTAACTTATAGTTAGCTTACCTTTTATCGCCAAGATGTTCGTTAATCTGGTCGATGTGGCCGGATTCTACGCTTGGTGCGGATGTGTTAAACCGGCGACACTCCAATGGGACCCCCATCCGGACTGTGTCTCCCATATCCCGCATGTTCACTACACGGGCTACTTGAGGGATGTAGACCGTAATGAGATCGACTGCAATTTCTGTAAAACCATCAGAGGATCGGGGCGCCAAAGGTGGGCTGCCCTGTACCGTCAAAGATGGGGACTTGCAGATCCCTTCGCATCTGCTAACGAGGCGGCTAGCATGGTGCTACCTAGCTATAGACATGGGGCGGAGGCTAGCAACATCCCTCCAATGCTTCCTAGCTACAGTCACGGGACGGCGGCTAGCATTAGCATCCCTCCGGAGCCAGAGGCTATCCCACCATCCGGGATAGTTAGAGAGGACTGGATCAATGAGATCCTATCTCTCCCTGGTGAATCCGTGGCATGTTATTCGGCGGGTGCGGAACCCGAGGATTCACTGCCTGAGGAAGTAGACGATCAGGGCGTGGAAGACGACCAGCCAAGTTCGTCTCAACCAAACAAAGATGGCGACGCCATGCAACGTGGGTTGGAAACATTCCTCGCCAAATTTCCGCGATCTGTTCGCGCGAGCGGTCAAGTCTGCCGACATCGTTACCGAGCCGGGCAATCCTCAAGATCCGGTGGTAGCCGATTTTCCACGAATGGCAGAGAGGGTCGGGGACTCCACTCTACCACCTTATCCTCACATCGAACGAGCGTTTAAGCGGGCGGAGGCGGATCCGCTACTTAAATCGTCCTCAAAGTTCAGTCAGAAGGGGGTTGACGTCTTAGCAGTCGAGGTTAGGAACCTCAACTACAAAGACTGGAAAATTCCGCAACCAGAGAGGGACGTTTTATCGTTCAACCCTAACGCCAAGGTGGGGTCTCGCGATATTCCCAAACACCCTTCGCAGTGGGGCCAACAGGTGGATCGTTACGCGTGTGATGCATGGCACGCCAGTACACGCGCAGCTGGACTCGTCTCAACGGCTGGGATGATAACGGCGTACATGCGCAAGCTCTGCAGCCTATCAAACGTCGAGCAAAGCAAAGCCGCCATCGCTACAGCAGGTATCGACGGGGCCGAGTTCGGTGACGTAGTGGCCAGCGAAGCAGGTTGTGAGTACATCTTGGAAATGGAACGCATAGCTGACTCCCTGGGATCGCTGCTGTATTCCATCGCTCTAGAGTGCAGTTCTAGCGCAGCTGCCTCCACCCTTTCGCGCAGACGTCTCTGGCTAGAGACAGCCGGGGTAAAAGAGGAATTCTACAAGGAGTGGATGGCCCACTCCTGCGCAGGGAACCAGGGCCTGTTTGGAACGACCGCGGACATTATCAGCAAATACAAGGCCGCCCAGGCCTGTGTTCTGCCACTGCTGTGCCCATCCCCTTTCCCTCCCTCTCCTCCTTTCCTTTTCTCGCCGTTCCTTCTCTTCCTTCGTCCGTGCGGGGCCCGAGCTGCGTTGTGTTTTTTTTTCCTCCCCCTCAGCTGGAAAAAAACCCCGGCGCGTTGTGCAAATGTCTAGTCTGGGCCCTTGATCCCGACCGGTCTGGTGGGTCCCCTCTTGCTCCGGCGGTGCCACCAACGGAGTCTGTCGTTGTTTGCTTCTGAGGGCTGACAGGGGCGGCGACGACGACTCCGGGAACCGTCGGCTGCGCGGCGGGGGTTTCCCCCAGCTCCGGTGCTACCGGGCTCGGCCCTACTGTCGGAACCATAAAACAAAGCGCGGTGGGGGGCGCCTCGCCCTGACGTCCCCTCCGTGCGCCTCCGGGTACCCGACTCTCGCCCCTCTCCTCCGGGGAGACGGCGGGGGGTTTAATGCCTCCACGCGCTGCGGCATGTGTCGGAGCGCGGCGGAGCGCCCGGAGTGTTTTTCTCTATGAAACATGCCCCGTGTTCGTGTAACCCACATGATTACATGTACCCTGTGACGTATGTAAGTTCCACGAGTAGCCTCTAGGAGGCACACGAGCTACAGAGTTTAAACCATGCAAACAACCGTCGACAATAGAGAAGAGAAATACGGATATTTAGAAATACGGACAACTTTGACTATGGATACCTGAATTATTGATATTTGAACTACGGATATTTGAGCTACAGGACATTTGAACTACGACAAAAAAGATCCCTCCCACGAAGCTTCCTTGGTGAGCCGCTAGCCAAAGCTAAAAAGTAAACAGCTTTCTGTGTTCCATGTAATCATAGCCATTTACGTAGGATATCTTGATTTTATCCAAAGACAGATGATCTCCTGTTGAAGGAAGAAGGAACACTCTTTTCTCTTGTGTTTTGTACGCTGCTGGAATCCTGGTGAGATAAGAGTTTAAAATCTTGAAATCTAAAGACTGACAATTTTCCATTGGTTGCTAAGTTAAGCTAACCCAGCTAAAACGTATATCTATTATCCTTAGCAGTTCCCATATGATTCAGAGCTTTAAAACCAGTCAGGACACCCGGTCCATAGGGTTTATATGATGTAGGAATGTTAGACATTTTAATATAATAATATGCTTGTTGTTAAAAAAAACTGTAAGCTCCAGTCGCCACTAGCCACCGAGCCAACTCGGGCTACATGGCATGCATGGAACCCATAGCAGCCAGCTAGACG
Source organism: Lampris incognitus (assembly GCF_029633865.1). Lineage (NCBI taxonomy): Eukaryota > Metazoa > Chordata > Actinopteri > Lampriformes > Lampridae > Lampris > Lampris incognitus. Next base: position 39,951,461 of record NC_079216.1, on the reverse strand, counting down.
TGAATTCACGTTGATAGTGCCGCAGCCTGGCTGCGATGACATTGTTTTTAACTGTTCTTGCAGCAATAGGCAGTTGTCATTCAGCCGCATATTAGTTATATGTAGGAAATGATTTAATTCTGAGAATTGACTCTAGATTTGGGTATTTTTATTTTGTTTGTAATTGTTTGATAGAGATTGCAATTAATAAGGAATCTGTACAATTTTGTGCAGACTGGTTTTTTAGTACGCCGAACAACCCCCCTTGCTACACCCTTTTGGAACCCTTGGATACCCCCTTTGGATTGCCCCCATCATCGCCCTGGATTTGGATTCATCATCATCGCCTCTACATTAACTTGCCCCTGTGATTGTGGTAGGATCTGGACATTGCACCTTGCACAGATTGGAAGACTGAATCATTCCCCCTTTTCTTTTCTTTATTATTTTCTTTGAGTGCACTCATACTTTATTTTGGATTATTTTCTTTAATTTGTTAGTGTAGAATATGGCTGCATAAGTAATATATTAGAAGGGTATAAAATAGAATATAGATAGATATAGACAATAAATAGAATATTAGGAAGAACTTTTAAAAAGTATAATAGAGTAAAATATATATATATATATATATATATATATATATATATATATATATATATAACACATCTAATTTAGTATTGATATTGAAATAACTTTACTTTGAACTGTTGAAATAAATTGTTTTTTTTATTGTAAACTATACCCACGAGTGTGTGTGTTGTCTTTGGGGTGAGTACTAGAATCCGGTCTAGAAAAAAACCTACACCAATCTCCACTGAACTTAGACATTAGACTGTAAACTGTCCCTGCGCAAGCATAGGCCCATTCCCCTGTCGTGCAGGTTACATTCGGATGAGTACTGTCCAATGTGCACACTTTGAAAGTGAAGGGTACAACTCTTAGCGGTGGATCACTTGGCTCGTGCGTCGATGAAGAACGCAGCTAGCTGCGAGAAGTGATGTGAATTGCGGGACACATTGATCATCGACACTTCGAACGCACCTTGCGGCCCGGGGTTCCTCTCAGGGCCACGCCTGTCAATCGGGAAGGAGAGGGTCACCTCTCCCACCCGCGGCTGGGGTGTCGCAAGCCTCCGCGCTTTCGTCCCCCCAAGTGAAGACCGTGTTGGTTTCAGTGTAGCCCTCTCTCTATGCTCCGTTCTCCCACCCGCCTTCGCCGGGTCGGGCGCGGCAGCCGGTGGACGCGACGGTCTTGGGACTGTGTTTCGCCGCTGACCGCGTTACACGTGCGGGTCGGGGTTTCCGTGAGCGCCGAGCTGTTGTCGGTGTCTCCGATGCGCGCGAAAGAGCAAAGGGAGCTGCCGTGAGTTGTGCGCCAGCCACGCACGCACGCACGCACGCCATCCACGATCGGACTACGACCTCAGATCAGATGAGACAACCGGCTGAATTTAAGCATATTACTAAGCGGAGGTCCATGAATACTGGGATGGCATCCAGCGCTTTACCTGTGCCCCCGTCCATAGGGTTAGTGGTTGTGTCAGGAAGGGCATCCGACGTAAAATTTTGCCAGATCATTATGCGGATTGACAAGACCGCCATCGGTGTTGTGCCCTCACAGGGTACCGATGGAAACTGTCGATTCCGCTGTGGCGACCCCTGGGAAACAGGGAACAAGCCGAAAGAAGAAGAAGACAAGGCCGCCCAGGCCGAGCGCGAAACCTTGCACAAGAAGCTTCTCCCGATGATGAAGAACCCGCCTACCCCTAAGCACGCGGTGGGCACAGGGCAGGGGGACAAGCCTGCGCGCAAGCAGAAATGGAGAGAGACTTATCCAAAAAGAGGTGGTAAAGTGGGGCGCGGGCGTGGACAGGGCTCACGTCCAAACTCCCAGTCTTCCACAGATCCAGCGGCCAAGGCGGCCAAGCCGGACAGCACAGACACTTCCAAGAAGGGAGCTGCCAAGTGACGTGTTTCGGCAGGATGTTACGACCCACACCAACAGACTGATTCCAGAGCCGTCTCCGGCGATATAGACGCTTGTTCAGGGGACACAGCGTGCGCAGGGCTAAACACTGCGCCTTTTATTTTGGTTTCTGATGCACAGTCTACTTGTTCTATTCCAAAGGTTGTGAATGTGAATAAAAGTTTTTATGTTGGTAATGATGGTGATTGCGTTTTAAAAGGTTTGAAACGCAAGTCTGATTGTCTGTCTGAATCTTTAGGTAAAGAGGATGATAACAATGTAATAACATCCCTGCTGGAAATATTGGATAATAATGACATGAGCGCAAATGAGCCCCTGGGAGGGGACTATGATGCGACAATGTTTAGTCTCTCTGATGGGTCAAATGGTAATTTGGAAAGGTTCAAAACGCCAATTCCCCCATCTGGGTCTCCTTTACAAGGACGAAGCCCCCCCCATGGACGCAGGGCATGGCGGGCGGGGCTTCCCCAGACCCTTTACGCGCAACTTACGCGCGCTACCTGAACAGCAAGGTACAGGAGGCAACGAGACCTCTGTCACGCATGTTACACAGGTGGAAGGAATTGGTCCCGTCGGCTTCTGTTTTGGATCAGATAGCCCACGGACACCAAATCCTTTTCGAGAACGGTATTGTACCCCCGTACTTGGGAATAGTGCATACGGAACCGGGGTCGGTGGCCGAAGCACAAATCCTAGACAACGAACTCACAGAGTTACTCTCGAAAGGGGCAATCACGGTGGTTCCTCCTCTAGAAAGAGAAGACGGGTTTTACAGCTGTTACTTTCTGGTCCCGAAGAAGGATGGGGGCATGCGCCCAATCCTAGATTTGAAACCCTTCAACAAGTATGTAGAGAAGGTCAGTTTCAAAATGCTACGCACACCGGTTCTGCCGTCAATGGTGACACAGTCCGATTGGCTAACTTCGGTCGACCTAAAAGATGCTTTCTATCATTGTCCGATTGCGGAAAGACACAGAAAGTATCTTCGGTTCTGTTACCGGAGTCAGTGTTACCAGTACACATGCCTCCCGTTCGGATATCGCCTCTCTCCTCTGACATTCACAAGGTGTGTGAAAGCAGCGCTCGGAGTGTTGATGCGCAGAGGTATGCGCTTGGCATGGTTCCTAGACGACCTGTTGGTGTTGGCCCGGTCGCCGGAACAAGCAATACTCCATACTCAGGAGTTGATGGAATTCATGGAGTACATGGGTTTCACTATCAACATAAAGAAGAGCGCGCCATGGCCTTCGTACCAGGCAACGTATCTGGGTCTGAGTTTGGATACGGTATCCATGCGCGCAACCCTTACGCAAGAGAGATGGCATTCCACCAGGACCACGTTAGCACATTTCGTCCCGGGGACATATGTCACTTATCGGATGATCAGGAGGCTGCTGGGCCTTCTGGCATCGGCTCACCAAGTTGTTCCTTTAGGTCTGTTGTTCATGAGGAGACTGCAATTGTGGTTCGCAGTTCACTTCTTGAAATACGGCAACGAACGCCGGTACAACAACCATCTTATCCTGGTCCCGCGCGTGGTAGCGCAGGGCCTAGACCACTGGAACAGAGCCTGCGTGGACATGTCTGGGGTCCCTATGGGCCCCAGGGGACCCGAGGTAACGATTTATACGGATGCGTCCCTCTCGGGTTGGGGGGCCATCCTTGGCTACAAAACAGCGCGAGGAGTGTGGCCGTCTGGGGAGAAGGTCCACATCAACGCGCGCGAGACGGAGACGATTTGGCTGGCTATCCAGCATTTCACTCAGGATCTCGTAGGCCGTCACATACTGATAATGACAGACAGCATGACGGCCAAGGCCTACATCAACCGCCAAGGCGGTATGAAGTCCAAGCGTTGCAGAGAGTTGGCCATGCAAATTTGGATTTGGGTCAACAGCAACGCGCTATCAATCAGGGCGCTTCATGTTCCTGGGAAGGACAACGAAGCAGCGGACATCCTCTCGAGAGGCGGCCCGCATGCGGACAATTGGAGCCTCAACCCAGCCATAGTGGCTATGATCTGGTAGAGGTTCGGGGTAGCTCAAGTGGATCTGTTCGCATCGAAACTCAATTACAAGTGCCCTCGTTGGTACTCGATGCTCCCGTCCGACCTAGCGCCGTTGGGGGTCAACGCGCTTGGACTAGATCCATGGCCCGAGGAGATGCTTTACGCATTCCCCCCGCGCAGGTGCCTCCTAGACCTGGTGGTCAAGTTCGAGCGCACAGGGGGTCGGTTAGTTCTCGTGGCCCCGTACGAACCGAGCACCCCGTGGTTTCCGCGAATAGTGCCCTGGATAGTAGGCGAGCGGTTCGACGTCCCGGAGTGGGCGGACGCGCTCATGCAAGCAGGAGGGCTGCTACGGGAGGGCCCCTGGATAGGAGGCTCCCGATTAGCGGCGTGGATGCTTACAAAGCCAGGCTCTTAGCTATGGGACTTAGTGCGCAAGTGATTCGTGTCATCTTAGCGGCGCGTAAAGACTCCACGTATTCCAGGTACCAGGGGTACTGGAATCGATTTGACCAATTTTGCGCTGAACGCGACATGGACCCTTTGTCAGTAGGGATTGGCCCTATACTGACTTTTGTGGAGGTCTGTAGGAGTGATAGACTATGGTCTTTCTCCTCGGTCAAAGTCTGTGTATCGGCTCTCACGTTCTTCCGGGGGGAAGATCGAGGGTAGCACGGTTTTCACGCACCCGCTCATGACGCAGTACCTGTTGGGTGCAAAGAAGCTCTCAGCTGAGGAGCTTACGAGAGCTGAAACTTGGGATGCTTCCCTTGTTCTGCGCGCACTAGAGAAAGATCCCTTTGAACCCATGTCTACGGCAGACATGCGTTATGTCTCGGCTAAGCTGGCTGTGCTCTTGGCACTTACCACCGCAGCGAGGGGTTGTGAGCTCACTGCACTCACCATCAAGCGGATGGTGTTTTCTGGTGATCTGATGGTCACGCTCTTTACAGACCCCAGCTTGGTGCCCAAAACTGTGTCTGTCCTGACGAGTAGGGCCCCGGTGGTGATACACGCGTTTCATCCGTCACTGGTGACTAGGGATGAGAAACGCTTGCACCTCTCGTGTCCTGTACGGGCTTTACGCATTTACATGCGGCGCACAGCAGATATTCGTAGGTCTGACAGGCTGCTGTTGACCTACAGAGTGAGCAAACCAGGTTATGCCCTTTCCACCCAGAGGCTAGCACACTGGCTGGTGGATGGTATTACGGAGGCGTATACCAAAGCGGGTAAAACAGCTCCTAAGCTGAAGGCGCATTCTACCCGAGGGACTGCTGCGTCGATAGCTGTGTTGTCAGGTATCGACTGGGAGGTCATCCGCCAGGCGGCGGTTTGGAGTGGTGAGACCACTTTCTTACGGCACGTTAAGGTGCGGTCGGTTGCCGACGCTGTTCTGGAGCAGGCCTCTTAGGATGCTCTCATCAGAACGCGTACCCCTTCCCACCAGGGGTTTGAAGGGTTCATTGGACGGCTAGGGAACGGAGGCACGAATCCTGTCGTTGTTCAATGCAATAACCCTCTCAGCCATTTTGGAGTACGTGAAATGTAACTTTGGGTTCGCGAAGCGAACCCTAGTTATATGAACAACGACAAAATGGCTGAGAGGGTTATTGCATTGCATTGTGACATCATCCACAATAGCTCGCTGGAAAAAAGAAAAACGATGGAGGTGCATTCCCCGTGCCAATCCCGGACAATATGACCCCCTGTGGTCATATGTCCTCCCACCGACCCCGTATTGGCACGCCCACCGGGAGCGCTATTCCTCTTTGTAAGTCGAACCATCTCCAACTAAATGAGCACCACACCTGTGGCCCGGGTAGGAGGAGAACGGCTCTATTCTCAGCCATTTTGTCGTTGTTCATATAACAATGGTGAATATCAATACAGATGCAGGAAAAAAAATTTTTAATACATAGCAGTACATGTACTGCTATGTTTTAAAAGTTTTTTTCCCTGCATCTGTGATGCAGGAAGATGCAAAAAAACGCTATATATATATATATATACATATATACATACATACACACACAGATATTATATATATATATATATATATATATACACACTACCGTTCAAAAGTTTGGGATCACCCAAACAATTTTGTTTTTTCCATGAAAAGTCACACTTATTCACCACCATATGTTGTGAAATGAATAGAAAATAGAGTCAAGACATTGACAAGGTTAGAAATAATGATTTGTATTTGAAATAAGATTTTTTTTACATCAAACTTTGCTTTCGTCAAAGAATCCTCCATTTGCAGCAATTACAGCATTGCAGACCTTTGACATTCTAGCTGTTAATTTGTTGAGGTAATCTGGAGAAATTGCACCCCACGCTTCCAGAAGCAGCTCCCACAAGTTGGATTGGTTGGATGGGCACTTCTTTGAGCAGATTGAGTTTCTGGAGCATCACATTTGTGGGGTCAATTAAACGCTCAAAATGGCCAGAAAAAGAGAACTTTCATCTGAAACTCGACAGTCTATTCTTGTTCTTAGAAATGAAGGCTATTCCATGCGAGAAATTGCTAAGAAATTGAAGATTTCCTACACCGGTGTGTACTACTCCCTTCAGAGGACAGCACAAACAGGCTCTAACCAGAGTAGAAAAAGAAGTGGGAGGCCGCGTTGCACAACTGAGCAAGAAGATAAGTACATTAGAGTCTCTAGTTTGAGAAACAGACGCCTCACAGGTCCCCAACTGGCATCTTCATTAAATAGTACCTGTTAGAGCCTGTTTGTGCTGTCCTCTGAAGGGAGTAGTACACACCGGTGTAGGAAATCTTCAATTTCTTAGCAATTTCTCGCATGGAATAGCCTTCATTTCTAAGAACAAGAATAGACTGTCGAGTTTCAGATGAAAGTTCTCTTTTTCTGGCCATTTTGAGCGTTTAATTGACCCCACAAATGTGATGCTCCAGAAACTCAATCTGCTCAAAGAAGTGCCCATCCAACCAATCCAACTTGTGGGAGCTGCTTCTGGAAGCGTGGGGTGCAATTTCTCCAGATTACCTCAACAAATTAACAGCTAGAATGCCAAAGGTCTGCAATGCTGTAATTGCTGCAAATGGAGGATTCTTTGACGAAAGCAAAGTTTGATGTAAAAAAAATCTTATTTCAAATACAAATCATTATTTCTAACCTTGTCAATGTCTTGACTCTATTTTCTATTCATTTCACAACATATGGTGGTGAATAAGTGTGACTTTTCATGGAAAACACGAAATTGTTTGGGTGATCCCAAACTTTTGAACGGTAGTGTATATATATATATAAAGCGTTTTTTCCGAAACCGTCAGTGGCGTTGTAAGTGCTCAAGTAATGAGGAGCAGAGTATCAATGCTGATATGTATATATATATATATATATATATATATATATATATATATATATATATATATATATATATATATATATACAGTGCATCCGGAAAGTATTCACACCCCTTCACTTTCCCCACATTTTGTTATGTTACAGCCTTATTCCAAAATGGATTAAAATCCTTTTTTTTTCTCATCAATCTACATACAATACCCCATAATGATAAAGTGAAAAAGGCTTTGTAGAAATTTTTGCAAATATATTAAAAATAAAAAACTGAAATATTGCATGTACATAAGTATTCACACCATTTACTCAGTACTTGGTTGCGGCACCCTTAGCAGCGATTACAGCCTCAAGTCTTCTTGGGTATGAAGCTACAAGCTTGGCACACCTATATTTGGGGTATTTCTCACATTCTTCTCTGCAGATCCTCTCGAGCTCTGTAAGGTTAGATAGGGAGCGTCGCTGCACAGCTATTTTCAGTTCTTTCCAGAGATGTTCAATGGGGTTCAAGTCTGGGCTCTGGCTGGGCCACTCAAGGACATTCACAGACTTGTCCCGAAGCCACTCCTTGGTTGTCTTGGCTGTGTGCTTGGAATTGTTGTCGTGTTGAAAGGTAAACCTTTGCCCCAGTCTGAGGTCCTGAGTGCTCTGGAGCAGTTTTTCATCAAGGATCTCTCTGTACTTTGCTCCATTCATCTTCCCCACAATCCTGACTAGTCTCCCAGTTCCTGCCGCTGAAAAACATCCCCACAGCATGACGCTGCCACCACCATGCTTCACTGTAGGGATGGTATTAGCAAGGTGATGAGAGGTGCCTGGTTTCCTCCACGCGTGACGTTTGGCATTCAGGCCAAAGAGTTCAATCTTGGTTTCATCAGACCAGAGAATCTTGTTTATCATGGTCTGAGAGTCCTTTAGGTGCTTTCTGGCAAACTCCAAGCGGGCTGTCATGTGCCTTTTACTGAGCAGAGGCTTCCGTCTGGCCACTCTACCATGAAGGCCTGATTGGTGGAGTGCTGCAGAGATGGTTGTCCTTCTGGAAGGTTCTCCCATCTCCACAGAGGAACACTGGAGCTCTGTCAGAGTGACCATCGGGTTCTTGGTCACCTCCCTGACCAAGGCCCTTCTCCCCCGATTGCTCAGTTTGGCTGGGCGGCCAGCTCTAGGAAGAGTCCTGGTGGATCCAAACTTCTTCCATTTACGAATGATGGAGACCACTGTGCTCTTCGGGACCTTCAAAGCTGTAGAAATTTGTTGTACCCTTCCCCAGATCTGTGCCTCGATACAATCCTGTCTCGGAGGTCCACAGACAATTCCTTTGACTTCATGGCTTGGTTTCTGCTCTGACATGCACTGTCAACAGTGGGACGTTATATAGACAGGTGAGTGCCTTTCCAAATCATGTCCAATCAATTGAATTTACTACAAGTGGACTCCAATCAAGATGTAGAAACATCTCAAGGATGATCAGTGGAAACAGGATGAACCTGAGCTCAATTTTGAGTGTCATAGCAAAGGATGCGAATACTTATGTACATGCAATATTTCAGTTTTTTATTTTTAATAAATTTGCATAAGTTTCTACAAAACCTTTTTCACTTTGTCATTATGGGGTATTGTGTGTAGATTGATGAGAAAAAAAGGAATTTAATCCATTTTGGAATAAGGCTGTAACATAACAAAATGTGGGGAAAGTGAAGGGGTGTGAATACTTTCCGGATGCACTGTATATATATACACACACACACACACATACATACATACACACACATACACACACACACACATATATATATATATATATGTGTGTGTGTGTGTGTGTATATATATTTATATTGTGGCAGGAATGAGGAAAAACACAGGAGACCAAGGCGAGTTTGATGTTTATTCCTCTGCAGCAGGAACAACCCTGCACCGGCGAGCCCGGGAACGTAAACCATGCCCCCAGCTCACAGTCCTGCTGGGTGAGAGGCATAGCCCCTAGTGTCCGCCACACAGCCCCCGCCCCCCCCCCCCGAACACCCAGAAGGGACTCCTGGAAAGAAAATTAGTGTCTCACTGGAGGCTTAAGGAGCCTGCCATAACGGCTGCGCCGTCCCTCAGCCGAAACAGTAGGTGAATGTAACCCTGTGGTTAAATTATAGGCCTTAGATATATTATATTGCACTATTAGATAAGAGTTTGGCCTATGTTTGTTATTTTGTATACCTTTTGAATATGAATATATTATATTGTTGATATTGTTCTGCAAAACAGTTGTTTACCAATGTGAAATGCATTTACTTTAGTGTTGAAACTTACCATTGTTGTGATTGGTTGGCTGTGGAGAGAATACCTTACCTTGGATGTGATTGTTTTTTTTTTTTAAAAACTTTATTTCTGATTTTTCCCTTTTTTCTCCCAATTTAGTGGCCAATTGATCCCTATTTTAATTCAAACACCCACCCTCGTACTGCATGCGTTCGCCAACTGCATCTCTCCGGCCGGCAGTCTCGAAGGAAAGCGCCTCCCCACTTTCGTGACAAGGCGAATCCAAGCCGAACCACTGTTTTTCCGACACACACAGAGACGCAAGCACATGACGAACACAAGCCGACTCCGCCCCCCTCCCGAAGACAGCTTTGCCAATGATTGCTGCTTCATCGAGTCCGGCCATAGTCGGATCTGACGAGACCGGGGCGCGAACCCCAGTCCCCAGTGGGCAACTGCATCGACACCAAGCCGATGCTTAGACCGCTACGCCACCGCGGACTGCGGATGTGATTGTTTGAGAGGGCAGCGGAAAACGTCAGCACAGGCAGACTGGACGGGGAGAAAGAGGTCTTTCGTCCCTGGTGTGAGCAACGGAGGAGTTTGATGTCGAGTTGTTATATGCTATTTTGCGGTGAGAGAAATGTAATTGAAGTTTAGTGAACAGTGATGTGTGCGGGTGTCTGACCGAGACCCATCCCGGGAACTGTTTGTGTGGATTTGGGAGACAAACTGACTACTCGTCAGTCCCATATGTGGACCCAGCGACGTTACGGAGCGAGCTAGCCAGTCGGTGTTCGTTGTTAGCACAGCAAGACGGGCGAATGGACTGGATGCGGTAAGGGGCTTGCCCCACAGTGAGTCGGACCGTCTTCTAGTTTAGCGAAGTAACGTTATCAGTTACAGTGTAGTGGTGTGTTCATGCGACCATCGAGGAACGCAGAAGGAGTCGTCTGTTGCTGTGTTGTGCTGCCGAGGCGAGCGCACGATTCGACCGTGAGACGGTGCTAACGGCTAACTAGCCAGTTAGCTAGGCTGGCTGCCGGCCTGACGTTCGCTGCTGCACTGAGACGAAGAGGAGCATTCATTGTGAGTACAAGCCGGATGTGCGGGCTTCCAAGGGGAGCAAAGAGGGCTGTTTAGGGTCCCAACGTACCCGATAAAGAAACAGGCCTGCAACTGGGGGTTGACTTTCTTTTATTTTTATTGCCGGCTTAGTTATAGGGTTGTTGAGCTGTATGCTAATGTGTTGGTCTGATTCATTTGTGTGTATATGAATGCAGATGCTTGTTAGCCATTGAGGCTTATTACTTTCATTCATTCTAATAATTATTACTCATAATACATTTGTATATATAATTCTATGTACCTGTGTGAGTGTGGATTATTCATGTGTGTTTATTCCTGTGGTGTCTAGGCTATGGTAAGTGACATGTTGAGAGAACCTTAAAGGGCTAGTCCACCGTTTTAATATAAGTTACTCGGTGACACATTGAGGTGTCTAGACCATGTTAGATTGCCTTAAAGGGGTCATATGCCATATTTAAGCGCCTTAAAGGGGTAGTCAACCTTTTTAGATGGAGTTACCAGATGACACTGTAAGACAATTAGAGCCTTTAGAACATACTTTAAACACATAAAAAGCGAAGTTACCATACTTCAATAGTTTATTGGATACCAAGTTGTATAGAGAACTCAGGAGCGTTGTCCTTGACAGTTAAAAGGGATAGATAGCGCTACATGAACACAGTCCAAAGCCGGCTGAGAAGCAGAACGCTGAACCTGTGAAGACACTGCCGGGGTCCTGGAAGGAGGACGACCCCGACGGGGAACCTGGGCCGGAAACACAACTTCGCCTGCCACCCTGTGCACCGGTTTAAGCCTATCAAGCGTGACACGCTCCCTACGCCCACCCATATCTAGCACAAAACCCTTAGGACCCGTCTCAAGAACCCGAAATTGGCCATCGTATGGGGGTTGGAGGGGCGAGCGGTGAGCATCATGCCGTACAAAAACAAAACGAGCCGACATGAGCTCCGCAAGCACGAATGACCGCGGAAAACAGTGGTGAACGGGGCCTGGAACCCGAGTGCTGTCGGACAAAAAAGGATAAACGGCCGGACGGGGTCGAGGAGCGGAACTCCCAGGCAAAAATTCCCCAGGGACGCGGAGCGGCTGACCGAGCACCAGCTCAGCGGGTGACGCGTCGAGGTCATCCTTAGGAGCCGAAGGCAACCCGAGCATAACCCAAGGTAAACGATCCACCCAGTTACCATCCGAGAGCGCAGCGCACAGCGCTGCCTTGAGCGACCGGTGAAAACGTTCACACAACCCGTTAGCCTGAGGGTGATACGCGGTAGTGCGGTGTACCAGCACACCCAAGGATCGCGCAAGTGCCGACCAGAGCTCTGACACGAACTGGGGGCCCCTGTCTGAGGTGATATCTGACGGAGTGCCGAAACGGGCGACCCAGGAGGAAAGAAAAGCGCGTGCAACATCCGAGGATGTTGTGGAGGATAGAGGGACAGCCTCTGGCCACCTGGTGGTCCGATCTACCATTGTGAGCAGGTGCGTAAAACCCTGTGAAGAAGGTAGAGGGCCCACCAGGTCCACATGCACGTGGTCGAAACGTCTGGCCGGGATCGGAAACGGTTCGAGGGGCGATTTAGTGTGCTGGTGGACCTTAGCGCGCTGGCACGCTACACATGCAGCTGCCCACCCCTTGACGTCCTTGCGGAGGCCAGGCCAGACGAACTTGGAACCGACCAACTTCACCGACGCCCGAACTCCAGGGTGCGAGAGGGAGTGAATCGAATCGAAAACTCGACGGCGCCAGGCCACTGGAACAACGGGGCAGGGACGGCCGGTGGAGACATCGCAGAGGAGGGCAGGACTGCCTTCCTGCATCACAGCGTCCTCTAGCTTGAGACCGGTACGCGTTGACCTAAGGGCAAGGGGGTCCGCGTCGCTGGGCTGGTCGACAGCCATAGCGGAGAAATCCACACCGAGGTGCACAGGACACACAAGCACACGCGACAGACAATCAGCAACAGGGTTGGACTTCCCGGCCACATGCTGAATGTCCGTTGTGAACTCGGAGATCTCCGCTAGGTGGCGCTGTTGACCAGCAGACCACAGCTCAGTCACCTTGGACATGGCAAAAGTCAGCGGCTTATGATCCACATAAGCCGTGAAGGGCGACCCTCCAGCAGGAAGCGGAAATGTCGGGTTGCAAGGTGCAGTGCCAGCAACTCCCGGTCAAAAACGCTGTACTTGCGCTCGCTATCCCGCAGTTTGCGGCTAAAAAATGCGAGTGGCTGCCACGCATTCGCCACACGCTGTTCAACCACAGCCCCCACGGCTATGTCAGACGCATCGGTTGTTAAAGCTATGTACGCCGTGGGTGTGGGATGGGCGAGGAGGGCAGCGTTAGCCAGGGCGCACTTAGCTCCGTCAAAGGCCTGGACCTGTTCGGGAGTCCAGTCGACAGGGTCGTTAGCCTTCTTAAGCCGCAGGGCTTCGTAAAGTGGCTGAAGGAGGTGGGCAGCGCGAGGGAGGAAACGGTTATAGAAATTCACCATGCCCAAGAATTCCTGCAATGCCTTAACAGAGACTGGGCGGGGAAATTCCGCCACCGCTTGCACCTTAGAAGGCAACGGGACCGCGCCTTGCGGCGAAATGCGGTGACCCAAGAAGTCAATCACCGGCAGTCCAAACTGACACTTGGCCGGGTTGACTATCAGGCCGTGTTCGTCCAGAAGACGGAAAACCTGTTTCAGGTGCGCCAGTTGCTCTTCAGCTGACGGACTGGCCACTAATATGTCGTCGAGATAAACGAACACGAAAGCAAGGTCACGCAACACCGAGTCCATCAGCCTCTGAAAGGTTTGCGCAGCCCCCTTCAAGCCAAAAGGCATGCGCATGAACTCAAAAAGCCCAAACGGGGTGATCACTGCGGTCTTGGGCACGTCCTCTGCGCGCACGGGAACCTGATGATAGCCGCGCACCAGGTCCACCTTAGAGAAAATAGTGGTACCTGCCAGGCGTATGGAAAAGTCCTGTATGTGTGGGATGGGATAGCGGTCATTGGCGGTGACGTTGTTCAGGCGGCGAAAATCGCCGCAAGGCCGCCACGACCCATCCGCCTTGGGCACCATGTGAAGCGGCGAGGCCCACGGGCTGTTGGAACGCCTCACTATACCCAGACGCTCCATGATGGCGAACTCCACCTTAGCTATAGCCAATTTTACCGCGTCGAGGCGCCGCGCGCACGCAAAAACTGGCGGTCCCAGAGTGGGAATGAAATGTTCTACCCCGTGTTTAGTAACCGCGGTGGAAAAGGCAGGCGTAGTCACCGATGGAAAATCCGCCAGCAAACGCTGAAAAACATCCCCTAATGCTAAAAAGTTAGCGTGTGTTAACGGCCCGGCTCCCCCTGTCTCGCACGGAACAGTGGCGAAAGACACAGCATCAATTAAACGGCGGTTCGCAACATCAACCAGCAGACCATTAGCACACAGAAAATCCGCGCCGATAATAGGAACAGTAATTCGCGTCTTAAGCTATGACGTAGGCACGTCCCTGTTGCGTAGGCGCGCGCGCGCGAATTTGCTTCCGGCTCCATCGACTTGTTGACAATATGCCTCACTGCTGTGTCCCCCTTTGTTTAAATCGATCAGAGAGTAAAACCGAGACCAAACTGTCTTTCTATCGCTTTCCTCCGAAAGACAAAGATAAGAAGAGGTGGCTGCAGTTAATACGGTAAGTTGCTATTGAAGAAATGCATTGAAAATCGAAGTTTGGCGCCGACTTTTGTGCTAAGTGCAGACTAGCTACCCTGCACTGCAGACTAGCTACTACCGGTAGCTACCCTCTTGTTTCCGAAATCCACGTTACATACTAGACAGGTATTTAGATTTTTAGCTAATTCAACAAGCGAGGATCAATATATGTGCTTTTCCATATGTTTTTCTGCTCAATAAGGCTTTAATCAGAGTGTAGTGGAGGGTAAACAAGCATCGGTTAGCCACTTATGTTGTTACTACTACAACCCTGTCTGTGAAGACATACAGTTACTGTAAGCAAGCATTATGTCAGCTACACACTCGGAAAACTGCATTATTCTATGCATTGTTAGCCCATGATTATCTAAAACGAGATGATGCATCTCAAGGGGATTATCATTAAAGAGACTTGGAGTAAATGCATGAATAAGCAGGGGTACATAACGTTAGATAGTCCAGGTGAATGTGCTGTTTCTGCCTGTTTTGTTACAGTAGTTTCACTTCTGACTTTTCCCATATAAATCAAACAATGAAACTTCATATCTACAAAAAATAATGTTTCTGTAGGGAGACTGACATCTAATTCTAAAGCCTTACTATGTAACCTTTCCTTTATGAAAAGGCTATGAAAAGGCTATAATATTCCCCCCCCCCCCAAAAAAAAAAACTGTCTTGTATAGTATGTGAATACAATATAACTTGCCCAATCTGTATGGTAGACTGTTTGTATAATATCATTATACAATCTTTACAGTAGAGTATGTTAACACAATAGAAATTGTGTTTTAAATAATTGATGGTTAAAGTGGCATTCTTTAACTTTTTTTGATAAAAAAATAAAGTTGATTTTGGTCACAATTTACCACTATCTTTCACTGAAGGAGGTAACAGAGGACTGATTTAGCCTATTTCCCATTCACAAATCCTTCACCATCTGTTACAATGCCCATGTTTGTGACTGTGTCTAACCAGACACAGACACAAAAATGGGCATTGTAGCAGATGCTGAAGATTTCATGAATGGGAAATAGGCTGAATTAGTACAGTGTTACCTCCTTCAGTGAAAGATAGTGGTTAATCTTGACCAAAATCAACTTTATTTTTTATCGAAAAAAGTTAAAGAATGCTACTTTAATTGTTCAAATCCAGGGCAGACGATAAGTTACAATGCAGCTTCAAGTTTTCATTGCCAATCATTTCTAAATCTCTCATTCTTTTTTTTTTTTACAGGCGTGATGGCTTTACACCAAGCCCCTGCTCAAGGGTGTGCAGTTGGCATTTTCCAAATGGCAAAGCTGCTGGCCCATCACGTTTTGCTTGGAACGAGGGGAAGACTTTCCCAGGCCACCTCAGCCTTCCACACAAGAAGAGAAAAACAGTACCACTCCCTCCCAGTGGTGAAGAAGGGACAAATGAACTTGAATTACAAAATTCTGACATTGCAACCGCAGAGCCCCCTAGTACTTCAGACAACCCAACCGCAGAGACCCCTAGTACTTCAGACAACCCAACCGCAGACACCCCTAGTACTTCAGACAACCCAACCGCAGACACCCCTAGTACTTCAGACAACCCAACCGCAGACACCCCTAATACTTCAGACAACCCAACCGCAGACACCCCTGGTACTTCAGACAACCCAACCGCAGACACCCCTAGTACTTCAGACAACCCAACCGCAGACACCCCTCGTACTTCAGACAACCCTTTTAACAGTGTTGCGCTGCTAGAGATAGAGGTTGACATGTTGAGAAGAGAGAATGAAAAATTGAAAAGACAATTGGAGAAACAAAAACAGACCTTTTCCTTCAGCCAAATATCTTCCAATCGTGTCAAAGTAAAATATTTCACTGGCTTACCAGATGTTGCTACCGTCCTGGTTTTGGAAGCACTCTTATCTAAGTTTGAGCTACAATATCATTCGAATTGGACAGTCCAGTCTATGCCACTAGTCGATCAGTTGCTACTGACTTTGATGAAGCTCAAACTTAATTCTGGTCATGAAGACCTTGCAACCAGGTTTAATTGCAGTACAGCCACAGTTACCAACATTTGTATCACCATTGTCAGTGCCCTGTATGACATTTTATATGTTGGTATGCTTGAGAACAACATCCCCTCCATAGAGAAGAACCAGGCATCGTTGCCAGAGTGTTTCCGTCCGTTTCCTAACTGTAGGATTGTGCTCGATTGCACAGAGTTAGCAGTCTCCAGGACAGAGAGGCTTGACAAACAGAATCATTTATGGAGCCAGTACAAAAAACGGACCACACAACACACAAAGCCTTAATAGGTGTGGCTCCTAATGGAGTGATAACATTTGTCAGTGACTTTTATGGTGGAAGTGCCTCAGACAAGGCTATTACATTAGATTCTGGAGTTCTCAATCATCTATGCCCAGGAGACATGGTGATGGCAGATAAAGGCTTCACAATCCGGGACATCTTGCCAGAAGGGGTTTCACTCAACATCCCGTCTTTCCTTGTTAATGGACAGTTCACACAAGAAGAAGTTAAGAAAAACAAACTCATATCCAGTGCTAGGATCCATGTGGAGCGCTCCATTCAGAGGTTGAAATTGTTCAACATTTTGGACAATATCCCATATCAGTTCACTAAAAACATAAACAAAATACTGAAAGTGTGCGTGTGTCTTACCAACCTACAAACACCAATTCTTCGGGAAATAGCATGAAATGACTTGAATAAATGTAAGCAGAATCAGATTCATGTATTTATACTTTTAATAAAGTAATACTGAATTAAGAACACTGCTTGATTTTTTTTAATCAAAACACATTTGTAAAAAAATGCATAGTGCAAAAACTAATGTCACTGTAAAAAGTATAAAGTGCAAAACATCAACATTGGTAACAAAATGCATAGTGCAAAAACTACTGTCAACGTAAAGAAGAGGATCACCATATGATGAATACAACATTTAGATATGCAAATTTG
The DNA here is from genome assembly GCF_029633865.1 of Lampris incognitus. Classification (NCBI taxonomy): domain Eukaryota; kingdom Metazoa; phylum Chordata; class Actinopteri; order Lampriformes; family Lampridae; genus Lampris; species Lampris incognitus. Next base: position 39,934,162 of record NC_079216.1, on the reverse strand, counting down.
CATATTTAAATGAATGATGTACCGTGCATGTTCACATCATGTATACTTTACATTACTTAACCACTTATCCAACCCATATGGTTGGACAGAGTCCTTCAGGGCTCTAACTAAGTGTCTTGTGTTTTATGTTATTATGTTATGCTCTCCTCGAACCATCACCTTAACGTGGTGGAGAGGTTTGAGTGACCCCATGAATCCCGAGAGCTATGTTGTCTGTAGCCTTGCGCTACTGTAGGGTCACACATGGCAAACTGGTCTAGGAGGGAACAGACTAAGAATGGTTCAAGAGCTGTGAGGAGTTGTGCCCCACAGTCCTTAAATACGCACAAAGGTTTAAATTTGATTAATTTGATTAATTAAATTTAATTAAAACCCTTGGCAAACTCGTCTGAGGATGACTAAATGAATGCTGGGGTTCATGTGGTTAAGACCATTCTTCTAATATTACATGTTTCCAAACATTTTGGACAAAATAGAACATTTTACATCAAGGTGCCCAGAGATTTCCTGGTGCCCAGCTGACCTGTATCCAACGTGGCCTATAACGTTAATAAGAAACAGATCGTAGCACACATGGTAGCCCTAAAATGGCTGTGATCTTACATGTAAGTCTATATTTCATTAATTCCTAATATGTATTTTAAATTCATTAAACCTTTACAGCGTTACAGTATGTACGATCATAGCCATTCTGGAGCTAGACACATGAAAAGCTAGCCTTGGATCCAAGAACGTCAGAGTTATTTTAACAAGTCAAACGTCGGAAAACAATTATCTACCGACAAAATAAAGCACTGGCAGTCTTTATCCAAGGCTTATGAATCGCCAGTAAACGTGGGATATAACATCAGAAGCCAGAATACCCAACATTACCAAGCTAACGCTAGCTAACCCTGTTAGCTCACTCACCTCAACCTGATAAACTTTCTGTTTCATGGAAGCCTGTACCTTGCCTTTTATAATGCCCCCTGAAACATTTACGTTCACAACTCTATCTGAATTGAAAGCATTGAGACCCTTTTTCACCCTGAGAGGTTCGTCTTTTAAAAAAGACGTTAATGTAAATATATTTACGGGTTCAGACATATTGTTTTGAGTGGAAAATAATGCAGTGAGATTCCCCAAAGCACCGGAAGTATAACCCCGCCCACACGTGACGTCGCGTCGTGACGTCGTGCTTAAGAGCCGAATGGCGGCCACTACAAAGTCCCAATCAAAATGGCGCCCGTGGAAACAAACAGTCACCAACCTTGTGCCAAACGTCGCAATGGACGAACCGTTAGCTGCACTTAACTGTGGGCCGCCGCCTTCGGCCGACCTGTCTGTCTTAGCAGGAGGGAGTAGGCTCTTTTGCGAGCCTGATTCCACCAGAAACCGTCTTCCTGACATCGTGTCCTTAATGAAGAGCAGCTCACTACGTCCGCCAGCGCCCACAGCTGCTACTGAGCGCTGGCCCTGGAGTTTCCCGCCGTCTCAAACGTGCACCGAGGGACGCAGCGCCTCGCTTTGCCGCCGAACCGCTGGTGGAAGAAACAGAGGCCTCTTCCGCGCCGTCTCCGGGCAGTCACTAAAGCCACCACTGCCGGGTCCGCGTCCTCCGACGTCGGCTGCAGAGGCTCCGATGCCACACTCTGCACAGAGAATCGTCTGGTAGCCAGCAGGACCCGATCGGCCTCCTCAGCCAAACCTCGGCAGTCACCAGCGGCCAGACACGGGGAGTTAGCCAAAGCCGCGCGCACAGAAGACGGGAGCTGGCGCAGGAAAATGTGCGGGAAAAGGAACCCACCTTCGTCTGAGCCTAGCAGCGACAGCATATTGTCCATGAGATCCATAGCCGTCCCGTCGCCCAAACCGGATAGGGAAAGGATTCTATCTGCCCTCTCTGCGGTAGATAGGCTGTACCCCCGGAGCAGAAGATGTTTGAGGGCGACGTATTTATCGTGTTGCGGAGGGGCGCGCAACAGCTGCATGGCCCGGCGTGTGGACTGCTGGTCCAGCGCAGCGACGACCAAATAGTATCTGGAGTCGTCCGCGGAGATTCCACGCAGGTGGAACAGCGCCTCGACATGCTGGAACCACGAGGCCGGGTCGCTCTGCCAGAACTCTGGGAGTTTCACAGCCGCGGCGAGAACGGCCGGCTGTGAGAGTTGGGGCGGCGTGGCCGAAGTGGATTCACACTCCCCTTTTGCTCCAAACATGTTCAATTCGGGGTCACCAATGTGGCAGGAATGAGGAAAAACACAGGAGACCAAGGCGAGTTTGATGTTCATTCCTCAACTCCAAAAACCGAACTGCAGCAGGAACCCTGCACCAGCGAGCCCGGGAACGTAAACCACGCCCCCAGCTCACAGTCCTGCTGGGTGAGAGGTAGAGCCCCGAGTGTCCGCCACAATATATACTATATATACAGAGAGAGAAGAGAGAGAGAGGGGGTGGCACAGTAAGCCATACTGAATACTTTCAAATTTTTTATTTGCTCATTACATTGTAAAATAATTTTTGCAGTATGACAAAGGAAGTGTTTGATTTTAATGAAAAGCTTGATTTGAGACGATACTTGTCATTGATCTGTGAAAACCTTGTAAACAGGTTCACCAGTTTTTTTTTCTCTCATTGTGTTGTGTCTGTGTGCATCCCATGGATACTGCAGCCATTCCTCTCACTTTCGTTTTCACACATACATACTGTATACATGATCTTCCTTGCCTCAAATCCAAGGACAGCTCAATGCTAGCATGATTTGATATGCTAATAAGGGATGTCATGCATGGACATCATAATGAGTCATTTAGCGCTTGACTTCTCCTGGTTCTATTGACACTACTGGTACATCCAGAGGACAAGGATTCTTCCTGTCTGCCCTAACTTGTCATACATGGATTCATTATCAACAAGCTATGCCTGAATCTGTATCATATTTGATATGAAATGCCTTCAGTATGATTGCAATTTGATATCACCCTGCTGAATTTGGATACATTTCAGGTGGCAAAGTTGATCCGGGCTCATTTGAGTCCCATACCTTACCCAAATCAGACTTGGTAATCCTTTCAAAATTGAATAGTTTAACAATCACCTATTTATACTGCTTAAAATTGCTTACATTAATAATCAGTGACATAATATATAATATTTTCAATAGCAAACTCAATCAGATTGCTTCCAGATAATATTTAGATTATTTTTCCATTTTTCTCATCATAAAACATTTTAACTATGAAGAAAATGCATTATCATCAACATTATTATTATTAGTAGTAGTAGTAGTAGGAGTAGTACTAGTAATATGAGTATTAGAAGATGTAAGAGGGGTAGTAGTAGTAGTAGTAGTAGTAGTATTAACTTAACTATGGGTTAGGTACATTCATTCAGGATAAGTAAATCCCCATTTTTTTTCTAATTCTATTTTTTTAACTTTCTGGCACATATGTTACTGGCACATATGTGTACTATATGCCGTGTGTTACCCCCTAACAATGGCAGCAGCAGTCCAACACCAAAACTCAAAACCACTTTAAACTTCAGCATTGCAAATATGATATAAACAACTTGTCCAGAATACTAAAATATACTCATACTGACACTGTTAATGTATTGGCATACTAATATGTAGCATCACCAACCCATATTATAACTCATTCAAATCAAGAGATTCATAGGCTCTTAAGATAGACTCTGATTCATATGCAGCAGTTATGCTTGGGTGAATATGTGGTGGTGGTGATGGGGGGGTATTTTGTGCTTTTTATGTGTTCAAAAGAGTTACCTTCAGTAAATGGCCTTTTCCTCACAAGTTTTATTCTCCCCATCGAGATGAGTTACCAGCCAAAAGAGTCTGTTAGCTTTTTCACTCTATAATATGGGAGTCAGTCATCATACCTGACAGCAGTCATCAAATTGCATTATGCCACTTAGCTGCCATCTTGGGTTGAACTGTGGTTGACTGCACCTTCTTCTCTCACTCACTGCATAAAGGTGCCTGTGGCTTTTTGAAATCAATCAATTCCATCTGTCAAAGGTGGGCGGAGCCAAAGTTAAGCAACACTCAAACTGTCTGATTCTAACCAAGCACTTCCTCTTACTTATATGGTCATAGCAAAGACCCCTGCCCTCAAAATGTAATTCATGAGCACTTTCAAAGATGACAACAGTGTGGAGCAAAGCTAGTACAGAGGGGTGATGTTACACATGGCTGGATCCGGAGCTGATTGGCCATGGGCATTAGGTACTATGGTGGAGCATTTCATGCCAGTGAAGACTGCACTTTATTAGCTCTGACTGTGTTTAACGACCATGCTCGGTTTTCCTCCTCATTTACCTTTGCCTGTGCTGCTGCCTTTACATGCAACACAAAAATCTCCAGCATCTCCAACAAATATAACCCACTAACACAGATTCTTTGGTGCAATGTGATGGATGCATGATTTAGAAAAACAAGGTAACTATGAGAAGAAACACTGCATAAATGCCATGTCAAAATTGAGATAAATAAAAGGGAGCTTAACTTTTATATCTGCTTTGAAGCTCAGAACTTGGACCCAGTGGCAGCAGCATAGTGCCCACCCGCTGAAGCCGATCTACCTATGACAGATGACAGAGGCTGATGTGGGTAAACTTTTGAAAGTGTTAAGGCTCGTAAAGCTGCTGGCCCAGACAGCATCACTTACCATGTCCTCGAGGCATTTTACACTCAGCTATCTCAGGTTTTTACTGACATTTTTAACCTGCCCTTGTCATTGTGTGTGGTTCCACTTCGTTTTAAGAAAACCACCATTGTACCTGTTGCCTCTTGTCTTAATGATTCCCAACCTGTTGCTTTGACCTCTGCTATAATGAAGTGCCTGGAAAGATTGGTTATATCACATAAAAAATGTAACATTCCTGTAACCCTTGACTAATTACAGTTTGCCTACTGTTCCAACTGATCTGTAGATGACACTATATGACTTGCTCTGCATACTGCTCTAGTACACCTTGAAAAGAAAAATACCTATGTCGGAATGTTGTTGTTGTATTGATTACAGTTCTTATTTTGATACAATTGTACTATCCAAACTGGTGTGGAAACTCAGAGGGCTTGGTCTGGGCAAGTCTATCTTTAATTGGCAATTTGATTTACTGACAGGCAGGCCCCAGACTGTGAGAAAAGGTAAAACATATTCATCTACCTTAGCTTTTAGGACCGGCACACCTCAGGGCTGCTGTCTCAGTCCCCTATTGTACAGTCTGTTTACACATGACTGTGTTGCCGAATATGACAACAACAGCATCATTAAATTTGTAGATAACTCCACAGTGATTGGCCTAATAAGCGACAGTGATGAGAGGGCCAATAGGAGGGAAGTGGAAAATTTAACCATATGGTGACATGATAACAACCTCTCTCTAAATGTCAATAAGACAAAAGAAATCATTTTTTACTTTTGAAAGATCAGAGAAATTCACATTGCTATTTCTATCAATAGTTTACACATCACAGACACCCTCACATGGTCTCTCAACACCAATTGCATCCTCAAGAAGACACAGCAGAGACTGTCTTTTCCGAGGTGTCTCAAGAGGTTTGGTATGAGTACCAAAACTCTTATGAACTTTTATCGCAGTACCATTGAGGGTGTCTCGACAGGCTGTATCACAGTTTGGTTTGGCAACCTGAGAGCTCAGGATTGTAGACTGCTTCAAAGGACAGTAAAGACAGCAGCAAAACTCATTGGCATGGAACTACCATACGTTATATTTACATCACTCACTGCAAAAGGAAAGCCTAAAACATTATTAAGGACACCGGACACCCCGCTCATCTTCTGTTCTCACTCCTTCCATCTAAAAAACGCTACCAGAGCATCAAATCATACACCACCCGTCTCAGTAATAGTTTCTTTCCATGGGCAGTCAGGTTGCTGAACAGCTGACACACCCATAGCCACTTTTCATTATTGTATGTACAGTATAATGTTTTTGGGGGGAGTGTGTCCTTGTGTCCTTTGTGTTAAGGCAGAGAGAGCCAGAGCACGAGAATTTCACTGTATTCTTCACATGACAATAAAGTTGAACTTGATAAAATTAAGTAACATTCTTACAAATTCATTCTTATAAATACTTGAGTGTATATATTGACTGTAATTCTATATGTACTAGGATCCAACAGCGACTCTACTTTTGCGCAGACTCAGGGTGTTTGGGGTTGGACAGAAGGTAATGATGTTATTTTATCATGTTGTGATAGACAGTATATTATGTTATGGAATTTCAGCTTGGTTTGGTATCATATAAGTTAGGTTAAAATCACAAATAAACAGACTGGACCACACAGCAATGAAAGTGATGGGGGTGAGGGTGCATCCCTCCCTCCAAATACTCTTTGATAAGACAATAAATAAACAGGCTAGGAAAATTATTGCTGACCCCTCTCATGTCCTGTATTCAGAATACAGACTGCTCCCATGAAGTAGATGCTACAGGGTTCCAATCAAATACAGGAAAAGATACAAGAACATCAAAACTCTTTTTTCTTTTGATTTTTGAGATACTTTAGTAATCCCAGTAGGAAAATTACACTCTGCATTTAACCCATCCTAGCTGTGTGGCTAGGAGCAGTGGGCAGCCGCCGTGATGCGCCCGGGGACTAACTCCAGTTCGTCTTGCCATGCCTCGGTCAATGGCACAGTATTAACCCTAACATGCATGTCTTTTCTGATGGTGGGGGAAACCACAGCACCCGGAGAAAACCCTCCACATACACGGGGAGAACATGCAAATGCCACACAGAGGATGACCTGGGATGACCTCCAAGGCTGGACAACCCTGGGGTTCGAACCCAGGATCTTCTTGCCATGAGGCAACAGCGCTAACCACTGCGCCACCGTGCTGCCCAAAAACTTTCATCCCTCTATTAGTGAATCTCCTAAACTCAGGACATAAGGAGGATGTGAAACGAGGGGCTGTGTTGCACATATTTTAATGCACTTTATGTCAGCACTTCTATGTGCAGTGCAGTTTATGTCTGTTATTGCAATATAATGTATGAGTTTCTATGTGGCAGCATTTATGTGCAAGGCAAATTTCCCTCAGGACAAATAAAGTAATCTTGAATCTTGAAGAAAAAAATAAGAAGAAATAAAGTAAGGAAATCCTCAAAATAAGCAAAAAGAATCTGCCAGTGCAGTAGAATATTTCAACTATGTAAGATTTCTTTATTTAAAGAAGATAAAATCCCTTGTTTAGCTGCAAGACCAGAAATCTTGACATAAGACATCTGTGTCAAGACAATCTTGAAACAGATTTCAAGATATTGTATCTAGTCTGAAGCATAACTCAAGTTTAAATATGCAATTATTAGACAAAAATCGGGGTTTCACAAAAAAATCTTTCTTATTTTACTTCTATGTATGCTGGTGGTAAAATGAAATATCTAACCTAGATAACTCAAGATAAATATGCATGATTCATGATAAATAATCTTACATAATTCTTGATGAGTAAATGATTTTTGAAAAAAGAAGATTTCTGTTTGAGTGTCAGACTGTCATGCTTCTTCAGATACACAGTTTTTGCTATGAAAAAGAAGAAGAGAGAGCGCGAAAGACAGAGAAAAAAGTAATTGGTGTAAATTACCAGGATGTGTTTAATTAATGGCAAACTTAAGCCACAGAACAGACTAGCATGTGCAAATGTGCCCTGTGCATATTATGTGCAATATGTAACGAATATATGTTATTGAAATGTAATTTTAATCTGATGTAAAGCCACAAGAGCACCCTGGACAGGAGAGGGGATTAAAGACAGAAGACAGGGTGAAGGGCATGGGGTGGACTGTATGATGCAATGTAAATGTATGATGCAATTAAATGAAGACAGGGACGAGGAGAAAGGGCTTTGTAACCCCACACACAGCAGAAGAGCCACTTCTGATAACAGCAGAGCCCCCTGCTTTGTACCAGAGCTGTCCAAATAAGAGGAGAGGCAGTTGGACTCTTGAGTGGCCTGCAATCATCTCTTTCTCCTTACATTTGGAAATAGACTTGCAGCCTCTTCCTCAAGTGCACTTCATTCGGTGCATCTCTCTTTATTTCTCTCTTTCTCTTTCTGAGTTGCTTCCTTTGAAAAATAATTTTTAAAAAATTCCCCATATTATTCCTCTTGGGGAAATTCATTTACAGGAAATTAAGCCATCCTGGCTGTGATCTATGTAGCTAAGAGCAGTAGGCTGCTGCCTTCATGCTGCGCCCGGGGACCAACTCCAGTTCTTTTCCCATCGCCTTGATCAGGGGCACAGTCAGGAATATAAACCCTAACATGCATGTTTCTTTTTTGATGGTGGGGGAAACCGGAGCACCTGGAGAAAACCCACCGCAGACATGGGGAGAACATGCAAAGTCCACACAGAGGACGACGACGACCCCCCCCTCCCCCCCCGAGGTTGGACAACCGTGGGGTTGGAATCCAGGACCTTCTTGCTGTGAGGCAACAGCGCTAACCACTAGGCCAACGTGCCAGCCAATCTTTGTCCCTTAAGATCTTTCTAAGGATAGAACTTCCAAAACTGTCCTTGAATAAGACATTGAACCCCAACCTGCTCCATGGTTGTCATGCTTTGCTGGCTTTGCTCTCTCACTCCTCTGGTGAAAAAGTGTATATGCACCTGAGATGGGATTGCTAAAATATAATGCAGTAAATATACAGTGTGTGATAAACTGTCTGAGTTGTCTTGAATTTAAAGAAAAAAAATGGAAACAAAAAAAGCTTCAAAATATATGTTTAGAATGTTTGCATTATCATGTTCTGCAGAGCGATCATGCAGAAGGAGCAAGTATTACAAAGTCTGAGAGGAGTTTTCAAACAGCTTTTCTTTCTGTCGCTTTCCCTCCCTCTCGCTTACTTTCTCTCTCTCCCTCTCTCTTTCATTCTTCCTCTTTTTTCCCATCTTCCTTCTTGGATCTAAGTCATGTGGTTTTCATCTTTGTGCTCATGCTACTCTAAGAAGCTTACATGGTAAGTGTCAGATCATGTAGACATACCAAACAGTTATCAGATGAGTAGCTCAGTCCAGATGAAAGGGATGTGGGTCAGCCTGCAGACACATATTGGGGTAAGTAGAGGGAGAGAATCAGCGGGAAGCTGTCAGAAGTAGTAAAACTATAAGCTGCATATCACACGTGAGTAGTAAAACTGCTAAAAATTGCATATCACAGAACAAACTTCTCAAAAGCTGTCTTTCTCACAATGTATCATACATATATTCCCTCTGCCCCCTTTCAATCCGTGCTTCTCTCCTCTGCTCTTTTTTTTCCCCTCTGGCATTGGCCAGTCTTATTAGAATCAGAATCACCGTTATTCGCCAAGGTACATTACATGCACTAAGATTTTTACTTGGTGTTCTTAGTGCAGCTCAGTACATTACAATAACCAAACAGAATACCTATTAAACCCAATACAGTGTGCAATACAACAGTAGATACAAGACGTACAATAAACAATACACAACACAAGACCTACAATATAATATACAATACTGTATACAGTACAACAGATGACGCCTTAAAGGTGCTTCAGCTCTCGAAGTACCACCAAAATACACTGGAAGAAGATATTCATCTGACCAGACAGGAAGCCCTGCAGAGGTGGTCACAGATATAACTAAGAGCATAATACAACACCTTACATCAGACCTTTCTTAACCATACTATTGCTTGAAATTTTTTTCTTTGCATTTGTACTGTTCTTTGCAATAACTATAATTTGAACATTACTTTGAACAACTACAAAATACACTTTTGGTTATCTTACTTGTAACAGCTGCCAACAGAATTGTAATTGTGGAAGAAAAGTTGTCAAGTTGCCTCAATGCACATTTAATACTGTTTAAAGAATGAAATCAAGTCTGAATAACAAATAATTGTAAATTCAAGCTATGAGGGCTGCGTGCTTATGTGTGTGTGTGTGGGGGGGGTTCTTAGGGGCGTTTCTTGAACTGGCAAGTAGGCTAGCAGGTTAACCTTAGACACCTCCCAAACTTAATTTCAGCGGGAGAGGAGGAGGAGGACGGGGGTTGTACTGGGGGGCGTTTCTTGTACTGATGTGGGCGTGCGTAATTGAGGGCGTATCTTGTACATTCTGCCCCTGTCTTGCGGCCCACGGGCAGGTGCTGATGGAAACTGCGGCAGTCTGACCCACTTAGAAGCTGTAATGTGACTGAAAGTGAATTTAGAAAAAAAACAGTCTATAATATTTTGTCTCCTCTTTTCGCCAATGAAAATAAAGAGAGATTTTAGTAAAGTTTTTATTTGTTTAAACTACATTTTAGTCTCGTCTTTTTTCATCAACAATATTGCATGTTGATTCAATTCAGTTCAATTCAATTCAATTTATTATCATTAAAAACAATGTGCAGGCATATGTTAAAAATGAAATAAAGGCTGCGGCTTCATCAAACAGTACAAGACAGACACAGCAAACACAGTATAAGATATACACAGATGAAGATCAAAAGCTAAAAATAAGTTAAAAAAGAGCAAGAGTACAAAATATTTAAAAATATCCACAGACATTCAGTGGGTAGTCAGGTTCAGGTGGGCAACAGCTTGGGGAAAGAAGCTGTTTTTGAGCCTGGTAGTACGGGCTCTGGGGCTCCTGTAGTGCCTCCCAGAGCGCAGGGGGGAGAACAGTCCATGGTTGGGGTGGGTGGGATCTCTGCTGATGCTGAGACCTCTTCAAAGGCAGCGTTTGTGATAAATGTCTTTTATGGCTGGGAGCTGGGTACCGGTGATATGCTGGGCTGCCAGAGCTCTCTGGTCTACTGATGTGCAGTTGCCGTACCACACTGAGATACAGCTGGTCTGGATGCTCTCTATGGTGCAGTGGTAGAAGTTGGTGAGAATTTTGGGGGATAGACGGGCGCTCCTCAGTCTCCTCAGGAAATGCAGGTGTTGTTGGGCCTTTTCACAAGGGCCTGGGTGTTTAATGTCCAGGAAAGTTCCTTGCTGATGTGGTCTCCAAGGAATTTAAAGCTGGAGACATGCTCCACTTCCACCCCACTGATGTGTATGGGGGACTGGCTGCAGTTTCTAGACCTCCTGAAGTCCACATCAGCTCCTTTGTCTTCTGCACATTGAGAACGAGATTGTTGGTAGTGCACCATGAGGTGAGGTGTTGAATTGAATCTCGCCCTGTAGGCCATCTCATCATTGTTGGTGATATGGACAATGACTGTGGTGTCATACGCAAACTTAACTATTACATTTGAAGGGTGAGTTGGCAGGCAGTCGTGGGTAAAGAGGGAGAAAAGGAGGGAGCTCAGAACACAGCCTTGAGGGGCACCTGTGCTGAGGGTCAGGGTGGAGGAGGTATGGTCACCTAACCTATCAGACTGAGGTCTGTTGGTCAGGAAGTCCAGGGTCCAGTTACCGAGGGAGAGGGTGAGACTAAGGGAGAGGAGTTTGGTGGTTAGTTTGGCAGGGATGATATTGTGGAAGGCAGCGCTATAATCTATGAACAGCATCCGGATGTATGTGTTGTTAAGTTCAAGGAGGGTCAGAGCAAAGTCTATGGCAGTGGCAATGGCATCCTCTGTAGACCTTTTGGGATGGTAAGCGAACTGATGTGAGTCGAATGTGGGGGGGGGGGGGTAGTGTTTTTTATGTAAGCCAGAACCAGTCTCTCAAAGCACTTCCTGGCAATGGGGGTGAGTGCTATGGGTCGGTAGTCATTCAGACACCAGGGTGTTGATTTCTTGGGGACAGAAATGATAGAGGTGGTCTTAAAGCATGCCGGAACTATGGATTGGGACAGTGAGAGGTTAAATATAGTTGTGAAGACCTCAGCCAGCTGGTCGGAGCATTCCCAGAGGACCCGACCCGGTATGCCATCCGGTCCAGTGGCCTTCCGTGTGTTCACAGTGCAGTGATTCTCTGACCTATGTTATCGATAGAGTGAGCACCTGGTTTTCTGTGTGGCTGGGGATTTTTGTGGCTGGGTCAGTATTGTCCTTGTCGAAGCAGGCATAGAAATGATTTCGCTTGTCTGGCAGGGAGGAATCGTGGACAGTGGGACCGCTATTGGAGCTTTTGTAGTCTGTGATAGACTGAATGTCTTGTCACATTCGCCGGGGATCAGAGTTATTGTGACAGTGGTCCTCTATTCGTAGAGAATAGTTATGTTTGGCTGTTCTGATGCCTTTTGAGGTTAGATCAGGCTGCACTGTAGGCCTTGCAGTTACTTGACTTGAACACTGCATTGCGGGCTTTCAGCAGCTGGCAGACCTTACTGGTCATCCAGGGTTTCTGGTTTAGAAAGGTGCAGACTGATTTTTTTTTTTTACACTTTCAGTGCAAAAGTTAATGTAGGCTAGTACAGCAGATGTCTGTTCGTTAATGTCCATATGGGAGCCATGGGTGGCTGAATGTGCAAAAATACTCCAGCCTGTGTTGTCGAAACAGTTCTGGAGTTCAGAGACTGCTCCTTCTGGCCAGACAGTGATTGTCTTTACTGCTGGCTTGATCCGTTTTATGAGGGGTTTGTAGGCTGGGACCAGGAACAGGCAGACGTGGTCAGACCGCCCCAGGTGGGGGCAGGGAGTAGCTTTGTATGAGTCCTTAATGTTTATATAGAGATGGTCCAGGGTGTTTTGTCCCCTAGTGAGGGTTTTGTGTCCCCTAGTGGGGCAGGAGACATGTTGATGGAACTTGGGCAATACAGCCCTGAGGTTAGCCTGATTAAAATCACCACCTATGATAAAGGCATTGTCCAGGTGTTTGGTCTGTTGTCTGCTGATGGCACTTTTTAGCTGCTTAAGTGCTACCTTAGCATTAGCATGTGGGGGAGTATACAGTGCTGATGGTAATGGCTGTTAGCTCCCTAGGCAGGTAAAAAGGCCTGCACTGAATCATAAGGAGCTCGAGATCAGCAGAGCAATGCCTTTCAACGACCTTTATATTGTTGCACCAAGAGTTACTGACATAAATACTCAAATCTCCTCTAGGATATTGCCGGAGTGCGCTGATATTGTCACAGTTAGTGTTTAATGACATCGGAGTCATCTCGTCATCGTCCCATCTTAGTCATGGAAAAAAAAGCTCATTGAAGAACATATTTAGTTATAGTTTTCGTTAATGAAATTAACATTAGTGTGTATATTTTTACATCACTATGTCAGACTGCATATATGTGCACATCATGTTATTATGTGTTATTTACTGACTGCAGACATTTTCACAGACTATTTCCTATTTTATGAGTGCACATATTGGCTGCTTTATATGTTGTATTAAACTTTATTAACACCAATCAACAGTTTTTCTTGCTAAGTTGCTAAGGAGCCCTTTTTGGCTCAAGATGATGCAAACCATACTGGCCTGGCCATTTGTTTATATAGTTAAAGATGCATGAAGTGCTTTGAGCAGGTGACGGGCTTATCGTTTCTGACAAATATGAAAGACAGAAATGAAAGTCAGGCCAATTCTTTATTTTAAAAAAAAGCTGTTTGGTGCAGTAAAGGGAAGCTGTTGAGGGTGATGGCGGGGGGGCACCCCTACTTCCAACATCTATGGGTTTCACTGAGTCATCTTGCATCTACAGATTAAGTGAACAGTGTGGGAGTGTTTGCCTGGGTACATGTGTGTATTCACATATTTGCATGTGCACGAATTCTTATGAGTCACCATCACTCTTGTTCCAAAATGCATCATAAGGGCATTTCATCTACTTCATTATCACAGCTATAGGCATCCTACTTGAAAACATATGAGATGGAAGAGGATAGGTGTTTGTGTGTGTGTGTGTGTGTGTGTGTGTGTGTGTGTGTGTGTGTGTGTGTGTGTGTGTGTGTGTGTGTGTGTGTGTGTGTGTGTGTGTGTGTGTGTGTGCGCGCGCATGCTCTTCCAAAGCCGATCCACTTTGCAAGTGTGGATTGGATGAGCAAGGGGTTTCATTATGTGAAAAAGCCTGATTTTACAGTGATCAATAGTTTTGCTTATGGGTCTTCTGGAGTGGCCCAACTGACCATAGCTCTAGAATCTAAAAGTGGATGAAATGAGAGAAGGTGTACAGAAGAAAGAATAAGGAGGGCTGAAATGAAATATGAAGCTAGAGAAAGGTGAGAGGCAGGCATGCAGGCAGGCAAAGAGAAAGAGAGAGTTATAATGATCAGTTTGACTGTAAATTATCTTGCTGCTCACACTGACCACTGGTTTTAAGCCAGCTTTAGCAGGCATTTCATCCATCATCTCTCTATGTGAGTGGTTTGACATAATTTTGAGTAATATGCAATTTCAAAATATCCATTTACCATTTACCAAACTACATTTTATTAATCAGTGTTAACCAGTGGTATTACCACGAGACAACCAAAAAATCTTGAATAAAATAATGGTATGCACTGTTGATGAAGTAAAAAAAAAAAGGTTGACCTATTGTAATGAGTAAAAACTGTAATGAGTAAAAACTGCATACACACGAGGGATTTCAGCTGAAATTAATAGAGCTGTACTTCCTCCTGTATGCAAAGTGTCCGTTGATGAAGCCCAATTACAGTCTGTGGCAAGGTTGACAAGAACACACTGTGTCATAGATGTAAGCAATACTGGGATTGAGTCCAAGTTAGGACTTAGTGAATTTACATTCAGTAGACCTACACCAGATCCAGAGCTGTAAAAAGTACTTACTGTTTGTTGATAGTTTTTAAATGGAAAGGTTACACTAAAGTGCTCTCAATCCAATAGGACCTGTGACTGCAACTTTGTCCTACTTTTACAAGTAGGAGTGACAGCAACATATAAACATTCCTTTCCTCGGAAAGATTTCCTAGATCCATCAGAGCAGATATCTAATTTTAAAGCCAACATAGCTACATAAACTATACTATAGCAAATGTTTAATGCTAGCTAGCTACGCCACCGAGGATACACAAGTCAGTGCATTCTTAGTGCCGGTCCCAAGCCCAGATCAATGTTGAGGGTTACATCAGGAAGGGCATCCAGCATAAAATCTTTGCCAAATCAAATATGCGGATCAGAAAACAGATTTCCATACCGGATCAGCCGAGACCCGGGTTAGCAACGACTGCCACCGGTACTGCTGGCCAGCAGGGTGCCAGTGGAAACTATGCTACTGTTGGGCGAAGGCAAAGGAGAGGGGGAAAGCATGTCCAGAGGCAGCGGAAGAAGAGGAAGGGTAGGAGTGTGGAGGTGAGAGTCGGAACTTTGAATGTTGGCACTATGACTGGTAAAGAGAGAGAGAGCTGGCTGATATGATGGAAAGAAGAAAGGTAGGCATACTGTGTGTGCAAGAGACCAGGTGGAAGGGGAGTAAGGCCAGAAGCATCGGAGGTGCGTTCAAACTCCTCTACCATGGTGCGAATGGGAGGAGAAATGGGGTAGGGGTAATTCTGAAGGAAGAGTATGTCAAGAGTGTGTTGAAGGTGAAGAGAGTGTCAGAGTGATGAGTATAAAGCTGGAAATCGAAGGAGCATTGATGAATGTTGTCAGTGCATATGCCCCCAAGTTGGGTGTGAGATGGAAAAGAAATAAGAATTCCGGAGTGAGTTGGCTGAAGGGGTGGAGAGTGTACCCAAGGAGGAGAGAGTGGTGATTGGAGCGGACTTCAAAGGGCATGTTAGTGAAGGGAACAGAGGTGATGAGGAGGTGACGGGTAGGTATGGTGTCAAGGAGAGAAATGTGGAAGGACAGATGATGGTAGATTTTGCAAAAAGGATGGAAATGGCTGTGGTGAATACATATTTCAAGAAGAGGGAGGAACACAGGGTGACGTACAAGAGTGGAGGAAAGGGCACACAGGTGGACTTTTTCTTATGTAGAAGACATGATCTAAAAGGGATTGGAGACTGCAAGGTGGTGACAGGGGAGAGTGTAGCTAGGCAGCATCAGATGGTGGTTTGTATGATGACTTTGGAAACCAAGAAGAGGAAGAGAGTGAGGGCAGAGTCAAGGATCAAATGGTGTTAGCTGAAGAAGGAAGACGGTTGTGTGGATTTCAGGCAGGAGTTAAGACAGGCACTGGGTGGTAGTGAAGAGTTGCTGGATGGCTGGGCAAGCAATGCAGAAATAGTGAGGGAGAAAGCTAGGAAGGTACTTGGTGTGTCATCAAGACAGAGGAAGGAAGACAAGGAGACTTGGTGGTGGAATGAGGAAGTACAACAAAGTATACAGAGGAAGAGGTTGGCAAAGAAGAAGTGGGATAATCAGAGAGGTGAAGAAAGTAGACAGGAGTACATGGAGATGCAGTATAAAGTGAAAAGAGAGGTGGCAAGGGCAAAGGAAAAGGCGTATGGTGAGTTGTATGAGAGGTTAGACACTAAGGAAGGAGAAAAGGACTTGTACCGATTGGCTAGAGAGAGGGACCGAGCTGCAAAGGATGTGCAGCAAGTTAGGGCAATCAAGGATAGAGATGGAAATGTGCTGACAAGTGAGGAGCGTGTGTTGAGAAGGTGGAAGGAGTACTCTGAGGAGCTGATGAATGAAGAAAATGAGAGAGAGAGAAGGTTGGATGATGTAGGGATAGTGAATCAGGAAGTGTGGTAGATTAGCAAGGAGGAAGTGAGGGCAGCCATGAAGAGGATGAAGAGTGGAAAGGCAGTTGGTCCAGATGACATACCTGTGGAGGCATGGAGATGTTTAGGAAAGATGGCAGTGGAGTTTTTAACTAGATTGTTTAACACAATCTTGGAAAGTGAGAGGATACCTGAGGAGTGGAGAAGAAGAGGTAGTGGAGAAGAAGTAGAGAAATGTGGGCAGATGCTGCAATCTGCCCACATTCAAGTCATTAATCAGGACTCACCTCTTCAAACTTCATCTGTGATTTCTGTGATTTACGATGTTTGTTTTTCTTTCCCTTTTGTGTCTGTCCAAGTCGGAGAGTACTGCTGGCATCGTGTGTGGCTGCTGCTTCTCCCTCTCGTAGCCCCCCTTCCCATCCACCTCTGTATGTCTGTGTTATGTTTATCTGTTGTCTTGTTTCACCCTGTTTATTGTAAAGCGACTTTGAGTCCTATATAAGTGCTATATAAATTTAATTTATTATTATTATTATTATTTAAGTATACTGGTACCGATTTTCAAGAATAAAGGTGATGTGCAGAACTGTAGTAACTACAGAGGTATAAAGTTGATCAGCCACAGCATGAAGATATGGGAAAGAGTAATAGAAGCTGGGTTAAGAGGAGAGGTGATGATTAGTGAGCAGCAGTATGGTTTCATGCCATGAAAGAGCACCACAGATGTGATGCTTGCTTTGAGAAGGTTGATTGAGAAGTATAGAGAAGGTCAGAAGACTTTACATTGTGTCTTTGTAGATTTAGAGAAAGCATATGACAGGGTGCCGAGAGAGGAGGTGTGATATTGTATGAGGAAGTTGGTAGGTGCAGAGAAGTATGTAGGAGCGGTGCAGGATATGTATGAGGGAAGTGTGATAGTGGTGAGGTGTGCGGTTGGAATGACAGATGGGTTCAAGGTGGAGGTGGGATTACATCAAGGATAGGCTCTGAACCCTTTCTTGTTTGCAATGGTCATGGAGAGGTTGACAGATGAGATCAGGCAGGAGTCTCCATGGACTATGATGTTTGCGGATAAAATTGTGATCTGTAGTGAGAGTAGGGTGCAGGTTGAGGGAAGCCTGGGGAGGTGGAGGTATGCACTGGAGAAAAGAGGGATGAAAATCAGTAGGCGCAAGATGGAATACATTTGCGTGAATGAGAGGGCGGACAGTGGAATGGTGAGGATGCAAGGAGTACAGGTGTCGAAGGCATATGAGTTTAAATACTGGGGGTCAACTGTCCAAAGTAACAGGGAGTGCAGAAGAGAGGTGAAGAAGAGCGTGCAGGCAGGGTGGAGTGGGTGGAGTAGAGTATCAGGAGTGATTTGTGACAGAAGGGTACCAGCAAGAGTTAAAGGGAAGGTTTACAAGATGGTTGTGAGACCAGTTATGTTATATGGTTTGGAGACAGTGGCACTGACGAAAAGACAGGAGGCGAAGCTGGAGGTGGCAGAGTTGAAGATGCTGAGATTTTCATTAGGAGTGATGAAGAAGGACAGGATTAGGAATGAGTATATTAGAGGGACAGCTCAGGTTGGATGGTTTGGAGACAAAGCAAGAGAGGCAAGATTGATATGGCTTGGACATGTGTGGAGGAGAGCTGCTGGCTATATTGGCAGAAGGATGATGAATATGGAGCTGCCAGGGAAGAGGAAAAGAGGAAGGCAAAAGAGGAGGTTTATGGATGTGGTGAGAGAGGACATGCAGGTGGCTGGTGTGACAGAGGAAGCAGAGGACAGGAAGAAATGAAAACGGATGATCTGCTGTAGCGACCCCTAACAGGAGTAGCCAAAAGTAGTAGTAGTAGTAGTAGTAGTAGTAATGCTAGCTAACTAGCTAACAGTGCTAATGTTGTTGATTGGCTAGGAGCCATCTGACATCACAGCATCAAATAAATTAGTAGGAGTAATAGTATTAGCTAATTGTGGTATAAAAATGTTGATATAACAACATGCAGATGCCACTTACTGACTGTTCATAGAAGCCATTCTTTCATTTGCAAACCAAATGAAAGGGTGGACAAAAAAAAGAACAAAAACAAAAACCAGCAAATGGTCATCTAACCACCACATGTAACAGATTTGGATTTTGATGAACATTATAATATTTGGATTAGTTACTGCAGACTATTATATATATATATATATATATATATATATATATATATATATATATATATATATATATATATATATATATATTAGCGACAGGTAAGGGCAAAATAAGGATAGAGACATTAGCGACAGCCAGCAACAAAAAAACCGCAGCAAAAGGCGGAACATCACCTGGTATAATCCTCCCTACAAGAACACAGTGGACTCTTATATTGGAAAACAATTTTTCAAGCTTTTGGATGAGTGCTTTACCACAGACCATCAATTGAGAAAAATATTCAACAGAAACACAGTCAAAATTAGCTACAGCTGCATGCAAAATGTTCAGCAGGTTATTTCATCCCACAACACAAACATCATGGCCAAGGCACAGACCCCCCCATCGCAGTGTTGTAGTCAAGTCACTAAACCTCGAGTCCGAGTCGAGTCTCGAGTCCCCAGTGTTCAAGTCCGAGTCCTAGTCCCCAAAGACAAGTCTGAGTCGAGTCCGAGTCAAGTCCCCATTACCTGAGTCCGAGTCCAAGTGCGAGTCATCAAGGTTGAGTCTGAGTCGAGTTCCAAGATGAGTGCCAGTGCTGCACTCTGGCACCATGAAAAAGCTGATATACAAATAAATAAGGTCTACATTAAACAAAAATGACACAGCTGTCACCATTTCAAGGGGAGTTTATTTACTATGTGACACAATAGCCAAAAAATGCACTCGCAAGCATGTGCACACGCACCAGTCTTGTAGTCAAGTCACCAAACCTTGAGTCCGAGTCGAGTCTTGAGTTCCCAGTGTTCGAGTCTGAGTCCAAGTCCGAGTCAGCAGTGCTCAAGTCCAAGATGAGTCACGAGTCTGGAAAATCCGGACTCGAGTCCGAGTCCTGGACTGGAGTACTACAACACTGCCTCATCGCAATCAAACACCTCCAACTGTAAATGCCATGCTAAGGCATCATGTCCTCTTGAAGGAAAATGCCAGACAGAGGGAGTCATCTACCAGGTATCGGCGACAAGAGAAGACAACTGTGATATGGACACTTAAGTTGGAATAACAGAGGGCCCTTTTAAAATTAGGTTTAACGCCCATATGAGCAGCTTCAGAAATGAGCATGCAAGAAATGCAATGGCCTTAAGCCGCCACATTTGTTCATTGGTAGACAAGAATATTGTTTACTCTACATCATGGAAAATCCTTACAAAGAGCAATGCATATTCAATTAGTGGTAAAAGATGTAACCTGTGCTTAGAAGAAAAGTATATTATTTGCAGACCTGATATGTCCACCTTGAATAGTAGAAACGAATTGGCCACCAGCTGTAGACACCAAAAAAAATATCTCCTTTGTAATTAAAAGCAAAATGTCTTTATTATTCCCCCCCTTTAGATTATACACATGACATTTATTAGATGCTGTATTTTTTTACATTTTAACTGCCTGCCCTTCCAACTGTGCCCCAACACCACCCCACTATATGATTTACATAAATTACCCCATTTGACGTTACCTTGTTATATTCTAAATGTATGCCATTTCAACAGTGCCCTAGTCATTTAAACGCTTTTTCAAAACAAGCCCCAGCCCCTTACCCCATTGGTTGCAATGTTTTCTACCCCACCATTAGTTGCTGTGCATCATAACTACCTATCCCATTGGTTGTTATAGTTCAAATGTTTTCTCCTCTGATTGGTTGCTGTCCCCCGAAATTAGGGGCGTGACACGGGGCAACATAAACTGTGTGTTTTCTTTGTTGAATCACATTAGCAGCTGATGAGTGAGCAACGCACGAAACAAGCTTGTACTGCTGTATTAAAAAAAATTCCTACATCTATCTATATATATATATAGAATGACACACCTGTGATATATATATATATATATATATATATATATATATATATATATACACATGTATATGCAAATACATATATACATACATACACATATACACACACACACACACTTATATACTATGTATATATACTATGTGTGTACATATAGTAGACTGCTGAGATAGGCTCCAGCATCCCCACGACCCTGAGTAGGATAAGTGGTTTGGATAATGGATGGATGGATGGATGGATGGATTAGTTAATTGCATGACATTGGTTGTAAATTGAATAACTCAGTTGTGCGAAACTAAATTGCAATTATGTTGAAAGCAAGTTGCAGGGGTGTCAAATGAAGCAATCTAGGAGGAATTCATATTGCAACCAACAAAAACGGCCATAATACATAAGCAAATTGACTGCTATTTGCTTATCAGCCTGTTACGGGCCCCATTTGTAACTTCTGCCAACATGTCATTTAAGTTGACAAGTCAGGGATGAGAGAAGTTCTTTTATCAGTCCCTCACACAACACTGCCAACCCCAGTTGTTTCTATGACAAGACTAACGTCACTGCAGAGATTTGGATGCAAAGCCAGACACAGTTAGGCAGGAACACTGGCTTTATTTGACAATGTCTCTCCCTCCTAACGGGCCGGTGTGCTCTGGTGCTGGAACCTCTGCCTCACCCTCCCCATGCAGAGCTTCGTATGGTGTGGCTGTCTTCTCCCTGTCTGTTTCATCATGTGTTCCACCTGCGTGTTCGTCAGTGTCAGTCAGTCCAGGACCCAGCTCCACTGCGGTACATAAGCATAGACTGTCAATTAGGCACACCTGAGGCCCTCTTAACAGAAGCATCTGCTCTCCCGCGAACCCCGACCCCTCTCTCTGCTTCCAGCTGACGCTGAACCACATCCCGCTACTACAGTTCCTTTTGTCATTTTCTTGCAACTGATAGCATGCAGTTTGACAAATTGTCTCTCAGTTACACAATTTTTTTTGAAAAGAATTACATTTATATAAAAGTCTTTGATATGAGAATGATCTCTTTTCTCCTGCCCGGCAGAATTTGGCTGTGAGAGAGGAGTGTTTCTGAAGCCACCTGAGAGCAGACTCTCATATTGTAAAAGGTAGTTGAGGTAGACTCCAGGGTTAGAAAACAGGCATATATATCCAAACTACTATCACCATCACTCACTTTAAAAGGCCCAGCAGGGCCAATTAATCTACTCCACTATCACAGGTATTGGCCGAGACCTCAGAAGAATAGAATAATATGGTGGAAAGGAAAGTTATGTGATAGATATGTGCATGTGTGTGCATGCTTGTGTGCGTGATATGTGCTGGCGAGGGGGGTTGTCTGCATGCAAACAGTGAGTGTATAAACACAAACGCTGTTTATAGGAAATGGCGTTGACTCATGAGCCAGTTTAACTTTTTTTTTTCCTCTGTGCTAGAACAGAGTGAAGAAAGTCACTCAAGTCATTCAAGGAGCTATAGAACATATTGCATCAGACCGCAAAATCTTTTGAAAAAACTTCAAACCGCCATTAACTGAATATCCTTTTCAAGTGTCATGAGAATGTTTCAACTTTTGATCACTTTTGAATGACACGCTTGTGAACTTTTTTTTTTTTGAGACGTTCTCTTAAAAACATTTCTCACAAATGGAAGAGTCCCTTTCTATTGCAGTCTCAAAATGTGTGCATGGAATTGTTGTATTCACAGGCAGCACACAAGGCTGGGAAACATCACATCCAGCACCCGGACATCAGTACTGGTGCCCGCCAAGGATGTGTGCTCTCCCCTCTGCTCTTCTTCCGCTAACAAATGACTGCACCTCAAGAGACCCGTCTGTTAAACTCCTGACGATGACGCAACGATCATTGGCCTCATCTGGAACAGTGACGAGTCTGCATACAGACAGGGGGTTGAACAGCTGGCCCTCTGGTGTGGTCATAACAACCTGGAGCTGAACATGCTCAAAGCTTTGGAGATGACAGTGGACTTCAGGAGGGGCCCCCCAACACTGCCCCCCCCCCACCGTACTCAAAAGCACAGTGTCTGCTTTGAAAACTTTTAGGTTTCTGGGATCCACAATCTCCTAGGACGTCCAACATAGACACAATAATCAAAAAGGCCCAGCAGAGGATTTACTTTCATCGTCAGCTCGGGAAGTTCAACCTGCCTCAGGAACTGCTGGTTCAGTTCTACTCTGCAATAATCTAGTCTGTTCTCTGCACATCCATCACTGTCAGGTGTGGCTCGGCCACCAAACAGGACAGGAACAATCACTGTCTGGTGTGGCTCAGCCACCAAACAGGACAGGGATAGACTATAACGGACAGTCAGGACTGCAGAGAAAATCATTGGTGCCAACCTATCCTTCCATTCAGGACTTAAACGTCTCCAGAGTCAGGAGAGGGCAGAAAACATCAATGCAGACCCATCACACCCTGGTCACAACCTGTTCCTACTCATCTCCTCTGGTAGGTGAAACAGAGCCAAAACAACCAGAAACAAGAACAGTTTCTTTCTGCAGGCTGTCACTCTGATGAGCACTTAACATTGTCATAATAAATCTAAGCACACCGTATATACTGTATATTGTACGTATACATGCATATTCTGTCATGTCCACCTACCTCATGTATATAAAGTAACCTGTTAACATATTTATTCCAGCAGCTTTGCACTCTGTACCATTGCACTATTGCCTTCCTGTTTCACCTGTAAAGAGTCATTCCTTGTGTATATTCCTGACGATTGTTGTGTTGTTATTCTATGGAAGTACATTGACAGCCACTAAACCCAAGTCAAATTCCATGTATGTGCAAACATACATGGCCAAATAAAGATGATTCTGGTTTATTTTTGTCTTATAGAAATATTATTTAAGGCACCTTACGTAGTCCAAACAATGAAGACATTTGTGTTTAACTACCCTTTGTTTCTTATACATCTACCGGAGCCAAGTCCTACGGTCTATAGTGATTGGGGGGGGGGGTTACATTTCACATACCAATCTACTTCTAATATGAAGGAAATTAAGAGAAGACAGAAAGGTCTTAAAGGATTATTCTGTCAGAGGGCTAATCTCTTGACCGCGCACAGTTTACCTAGTCAATGAGATCAGATACAGCATCAACAATATCAGTGTGTGTGTGTGTGTGTGTGTGTGTGTGTGTGTGTGTGTGTGTGTCTACGGAAAACACTTATTGTCTCTTTTAAATTAATTTTCTTTCCATAATCTCATGAGACAACAAGTAAAGTTGATGGCCCAGTCTTGCATGTTTTTTGTAAGAGACATATAGAGGGGGAGAGGGGGAAAAAAGCGTTTAACATGTACCAAACTATTTTCTCTCCATCTCTCCAATCCTGCACGCCAAGTGTGCATCATCCTGTAGCTGTTTCTACCTAGGGTGATACAGGTACCTTCACTCGGCATGTTTACCATTTTCTTGTTCAATGGCCAAAGCTGATACAAGGCATCAGACCAACTAATACTGACTAATTGCAATGGATGTAAGGAGGTGGAAAATGCCATCAGCAAGCTAAATGAGTTTTAATTACAGTCTATAACTAGATCTAGCAGATCTGTCAATCTTCTTGAATTCACTCTACAACTGGGACAGAGGCAGTGGCTGGAACGGAATGGAGGAAAAAGTGAGGATGAGGAGGATAAGGAAGATGGACAGAATCAAGTAGCAGAAAAAAAGAGGAAAGAGCGAACAGTTAATGAGAAAAAAGGTAGTGAAAGAGAATCTTGGTAATGCGTTAAAGAAACATTTTTCAAGACACGGACACACAAAAGGTAGGTACAAGCATGTAGGGCTATTCAGCACACCGGCTTTCTGGCCGGCTGTGATGAGACACTGCTGCCCTCTACAGGTTAAAACTAGGAGGTTATATCAGTAATTGGCAGAAGATAGGGCAGGAGTGTGCGGTGATGTGTACATGTACATGCTCCAATGTGTGTGTGAGTGTGTGTGTTATAATTGTTCATAAACCATGAAGCCCTTTGAAGACAGAGCAAGGTATTGAGAGCAAGGAGCCGGCTGTGGGTACAGGGTCGGTTACTGGGGGGTGGAAGAGGAGGAAAATGGAGAGGATATAAGGTGAGAGGCATGAAGGAAGACCAGCAAGGCCAAACGAGGAGAATGAATTAACATGCAGATGAACCCATATTCCTTCCTCTATAAATTCTCTCTCTGTGTCTGTCTTTCCTTGTGCTCTCTCTCTCTAGCCTTCCTCAGCCAGATGCAAACACTATCACTTTGTCAGTGCACTTCTGCACAAAAGTACAAGTAGATAGCCTGCAGGTAAAGCCGGCCGGCCTTTGCAACAAATTATATCTCAGGTAACAGTAGCTACTGAGTATTCTGCCTACCACACATTTCTAGTTACTGAAAACTACCACAAAAAAAAAATTGTCATTGTAAAAGTTTCGCACAAAACTATTGATTTTTCTAAATGTCAGCGGTAAAGCTTTTAATGAAATGTCACACCCTATGTAATTTCAGAAAACACATACACACAACTACTTTTTCAAAAATCCATCATTAACAAATTAAGTGACAATTTAAGTTTTTTTTTCAAGCCAGTGAATGCAGACTTTGAAAATCAATATCAGCATTTTGTTATTCTAATTAAGAAAAAACATAAATTAAATTGACCATTAAAGGGTAGGGTCACTAACCAGGTTTAGCTTTTCATGTTGAAAAACCTTGAACATGGCATTATAAAACATTCAGTAAAATGTTTTTATTTGTAAATGACTAATATATTTTTATACCTTTATCCATAACTCTCCTCAATTGTCCCAAGAACTGTGCAGGAGTTGTCTAGTCCTCATTAAATATTCACAAGTTGACTTTTGACTGACAAGTACAACCAAGCATTGGCAGTAAGGGTGGGCGGAGCTTCATAATTTGAAAATTTGATCCGATAGGCTGTATGAATGAATATGACTGATGACATCATGAGTACAAATAACATTGGCTGAGAGAAGCTGAACTTGGGGATCTTTTGAAAACATAAAAAAACAGAATTCTACCCTTTATATCTATCTGTCTATCTATCTATCTATATGTATGTATGTACGTACGTACATACGTATGTATGTACAGTTAGGTCCATAAGTATTTGGACAGTGACAGAATATTTGTAATTTTGCCCCTGTACACCACCACAGTGGATCTGAAATGAAGTAACCAATATGTGATTGAAGTGTGGACTTTCAGCTTTAATTTAAGGAGTTGGACAAAAATATTGCATTAACCGTTCAGGAATTACAGCCAGTTTTATACATGGTCACCCCATTTTCAGAGGATCAAAAGTAATTGGACACTTGACTAACAAGTGGTTTCATGGGAAGGTAAGACCTTTTCCATCATTATTCCATGACAAATTAAGCAGATAAAAGGTCTGGAGTTCATTCCAAGTATTTACATTTGCATTTGGTAGCTGTTCATCGGAACTCTCAACATTAAGTCCATAGCGGTGTCACTACAAGTGATGGAGGCCATCATTAGGCTGAAAAAGCAAAGGAAATCTATCAGATGGATAGTAAACACTTCAGGAGTGGCCAAATCAACATTTTGGTACATTCTTAAAAAAAAAGAATGCACTGGCAAGCTCAGCAACACCAAAAGGCTTGGAAGACCACGGAACACATCTACAGTGGATGGTCGCAGAATTCTTTCCCTAGTGAAGACAAACACATTCACAACTTCTAGCGAAGTCAAAAACACTCTTGAGAGGTAGGGGTATCATTGTCCAAGTCTACAGTCAAGAGACGCCTGCATGAAAATAAATACAGAGGGTTTACAACAAGGTGAAAACCACTGGTGTCACTTAAGAATATGAAGGCCAGATTAGACTGTGTTTAAAAACATCTAAAAACCTACCCAGTTCTGAAACAAGGTTCTTTGGACAGATGAAGCAATGATTAACTTGTACCAGAAGGATGGGAAGAGGAAAAGTGTGCAGAACAAAAGCAACAGCTCATGATTCTCAGCATACCATATCATCTGTCAAACATGGTGGAGGTAGTGTTATGAAATGGGCATGTACGGTTGCCAGTGGAACTTGGTCATTGGTGTTTATTGATGATGTGACTACTGACAGAAGTAGCAGGATGGATTGTGATGTTTATAAGGATATACCATTTGCTCACATCTAGCCAAATGTCACAACATTGAGAGAACGGCGCTTCACACTGCAGATGAATAATGACACAAAACAAGCTGAGAAAGCATCACAAAAGTCTCTCAAGGCAGAAAAGTGGAATATTCATCAGTGACCAAGTCAGTCATCTGACCTCAACCCAATTGAGCATGCTTTTCACTTGCTGAAGGTCAAACCAATTGCCAAAAAAACCCCACAAACAACCAGCAACTGAAGGCAGCTGTCATTAAGTCTTGGCAGAGCATTTCTAAGGAGGAAACTCAGAATTTGAAGATGCCGATGGGTTCCAGACTTCAGACAGTCATTGACTGCAAAGGATTTTCCTCCAAAAATTAAATATAAATGTTATAATCATAGTTATGTTTGTTTGTCCAATTACTTTTGAGCCTCTGAAAATGGGGTGACCCTGTACAGCCATGGCTGTAATTCCTGAACAGTTGATACCATATTTTTATCTAACCCCTTAAATTAAAGCTGAAAGTCTACTCTTCAATCATATCTCAAATACTTCATGTCAAATCCACTGTGGTGGTGTACAGGGGCAAAATTACAAATATTGCATAACTGTCCAAATATTTATGGACCTAACTGTATGTATGTATATATATACCACTGACAGGTGAAATGAATAACATTGATTTTGTTGCATCCCACAGATGAGCTACTGTAGCTCAAATTGCTGAAAAAGTTAATATTTGCTATGATAGACAGGTGTCAGAACACAGTGGATCACAGCTTGCTGCGTATGGGGCTTCATAGCTGCAGAACGATCAGAGTGCCCATGATGACCCCTGTTCACCGCCCTAAGCACTTACAATGGGCAGGTGAGCATCAGAACTGGACCATGGAGCAGTGGAAGAAGGTAAACTGGTCTGATGAATCATGTTTTCTTTTACATCATATGGATGGCCGAGCGGGATACACTATGGGAACAAGGCCAGCCAGTGGATGTAGTGTGATGCTCTGGGCAACGTTCTGCCTGGAAACCTTGGGTCCTGGCACTCATGTGGACGTTACTTTAACACATGCCACATACCTAAATATTGTTGCAGACCAGGTACACCCCTTCATGACAACGGTATTCCCTGATGGCAGAGGCCTCTTTCAGCAGGATAATGTGCCCTGTCATACTGCAAACATTGTTCAGGAATGGTTTGAGGAATATGACAAAGAGCTCAAGGTGTTGCCTTGGCCTCCAAATTCCCCAGATCTCAATCTGATCAAGCATCTGTGGGATGTGCTGGAAAAACAAGTCCGATCCACGCAGGCCCCATCTAGCAACTTACAGGACATAAAGGATCTGCTGCTAACGTCTTGGTGCCAGACACCAGAGGGCACCTTCAGAGGTCTTGTGGAGTTCATGCATCGACGGGTCAGGGTTGTTTTGGCGGCACGAGTGGGACCTACACAATATTAGGCAGGTGGTTTTAATGTTATCACTGATCGGTGTGTACACCAATCAAAAGTTTGGACACACCTAACTCAGTATTTTTACTAAATTTCAGTTAAGAGCTAAATGAAGCAACTTGTTTCAACAAATGAAGAAATGTATACATTTTCTCAAATTTAATATTGTTTTGGAAAGACATTCAGAACTAAGGCAATGAATTCCAGATTTTGAAAAATATGCATTAAATCAGGTCCAGACTTTTGGCTAGTGTACTTGTGTGTGTGCGTGTGTGTGTGCGTGTGTGTGTGCGTGTGTGTGTGTGTGTGTGTGTGTGTGTATGTATGTATGTATGTATATATATATATATATATATATATATATATATATATATATGATATCAAAAGTGATATTAGAAAATCAGTGGTCCATTTTTGGTCCAATTTTAAAGGGAAGTTTCTTTCTTTCTTTTTTTTTACCTGGACCTCATTAAAACATGGTTGGGATAATTGAGAACTGTATACTATAGATAAAAATGTCACTGATCACTTCTGTGTTGTGACATTATAAATGTTGCCGAGTCGTCTCACTGGGCTTCAACACAGTCCAAAGGGGCAATCTTGTAAGCTTTCAAAGATCATGACATATCTTATCTTCGAATACTAAAGTGAGCAGTGATGTTTTTGTTTGTACAACTCCAAATGATGCCTTTTAATGAGGCCCAAGTTACGCAAAAGGTTGTGGATTTTTTTTTTTGTGCATGTCAACTAAGCTATTTCTTGGCAGATGGCAAAAGACAACCAGTCAGGGACGTCTGTTGCACAAGAATACTGGCAACAGCCAGTGGCTACAAGGCTTCTTTGAGCTCAAGACACCCACAGAACATATATGAAGACTTGATCCTATGTGAGTTCATGTTTGGTTCAAAATGCTATTTGTCATCCTCTTAATTCCCTTCAATTGCTTTTTTAAGGACATCATTGGTGGGTACTTTCCGACATGCCATGTTTGTACATGTTCTTGGCATGAGTTCTCCTCATTAAAACAGTTATTAAATCACATTAGATTGCGTTGGATACTCTTTGGTTTTGAGAGATTAGTTTTGTGATTAAGATACGACCTTTACAGGTGCTGCTTGCATCAAATGTGCCCTTTCATTAACAGGCAAAGCTGTTTGTCCCTTATGACTCACAGTGAGTAATTTACTCACCATGATAATATGAACAGCGACTTTAGATAAACCTTTTAATATCAAAACTAAATCCCAGTATTTGTCTGTAGATTGCCTAAGGGTACAGAGAAATTGCCCTGTTGCAGCTGATGGCTCAATTTTCAACATTTTATATTTTTTTATACCTCAGACCTCATAAATGAAAAAGAAACATTAAACTTGTTCACCAGCACCACTCACTCACTTTTCCCCATCACTCTGATCTTGGGGCAGGGGGGCGGGCAGCCTCATTTGTAAGACATTTTCCGCTGAGTGAAGGACAAGGCAAGAGCTCAACCTCTGATTAAAAAATAAATAGATTGTCTGAATCATTTTTAGATGAAACATAGATTTCTTGAGCAGACAAATTCTAATCAATTCTAATTATGTCTTCTGCTTCTTGACAGTATTGACCATGAGACATGGCAAGCAACAGTGCTTCACAATATTGAACTTGTGAATCCATTATCAACGTGTGCTGAGCAGGAAATGTGACAAAACCCGGATCTGATTAAATACAAATGAAGGCCAGTCTGAGTAGGGGAGAACCGGGTCGAAAGTAACACTTTTCAGATAAACGCTATTTTAAAAGATCATGTTGCAGACAGAAACTAATTTTCATTGTGAGTAACAACTCACATGTGTGTTCTATCAATACCAGGTGCTTTTTTGTACAAATGTGGAGCAACTTCGGTATAATTTCAATTTAAATGGAAGCTGCGCATTGTTACTTTTGACCCCGTCAGTCGGGACAAAAGTAACACATGGGTGGGTCAAAATGATTGCTTTACTTTTCCCAGATTTTCCTGACCCTTACCACATACTAGCAGTGAGGTGTTGGAGGACATAGGTTAGGTTTGGCAGTAAGCGTGTGAACTTCCTATCTGTTTCCCTGTCCATTCTGAAATGGTTTTGTTGCTGCCAGAATAGGTTGAAGTTGTCAATGAAGTTGTTTTTGAGCAGCGTATGCAGAGGACAGCCAGGTATTTAATGGCTGAACGCTTGGAATTGAATGCTTCGGCAAGTGGCTGAAGCGTTCAATTCCTTTCCCTATAGTCGGGATTGCACCTGACACAAATATCTGAGCTGGGACTTGTTGTAGAGTGTCCATTAGGTGTATGGAGTCTCATTTTAACAACTCTGAGCCATGTGTCATTCCAGGACAGGTGTCGTTTGCTCCAACATGTACAATAAATGTGTCCGTGCCCGGATGGTTGAATAACACTTGTGGCAGTGTTTGGACCATTTCATTGACCGTAGTGTTGGGTAGAGAGATAGTTTTAAAAACTTTGCTTTTGACATCTCTTATTATATGGCCACCTATGGTCACCTGTGGTTGAAACGCTTCGAGGGTGTTTTGAATGCACTAATTGGAATATATTTAGTGCAGCTTGTGACTCCCTCGATGAACTCACTGACACAGTGACGTCATACATCAAATTCTGTGAGGAAATGTGCATCCCTACCAAAACCGTGACATTGTACGGCAATAAAAAACCCTGGTTCTCCAAAGAATTACACCTCCTACACAAAGAAAAGAACTGGGCATACAAAAACGGAAACAGGGATCAGTACAGAGCAGCCAAGTAAAAGTTGCATGCTGCAATAAGAAAAGCAAAGTCCAGCTATGCAACAAAACTCGAACAATTCTCTTCCAGTAACTCCAGAGCAGTATGGAAAAAACTTAAGGAAATGACAGATTACAAAAAACCGCCCCTGCTCCCCTCCAGATAATGACCATAACCTCCCAGATAAATTAAATAAGTTTTATGCAAGGTTTGAAAAACCTATTCCACCAGCCATCCCCCCTACTCCAACTCCAATGCCACCCTTGTGCATCCAGGAGGATGAGGTGAGAGCAACATTCAAGAAGCGGAACATTAGGAAAGCAGCAGGGCCAGATGGCATCAGCTGAGCCACTGTGCAGCACAATTGGCCCCAATATTTTCCACCATGTTTAACTACTCTCTAAGTCAATGTACAGTCCCACAGTGCTTCAAACTCTCTACTATCATTCCTGTGCCAAAGTCCTCAAAGATCACCTGCCTCAATGACTTCAGACCAGTTGCCCTAACATCTGTGGCCATGAAAGCATTTTGTCACACTTGAAATCTTGCACCTCCCCAATGATGGACCCATATCAATTTGCCTATCAAACCAACCGGTCTGTTGAGGATGCAGTTAGCATAGCCCTGCACCATGCCCTGCAACACCTGGAATCACCAAACACCTACGCATGCATCCTGTTCATAGACTTTAGTTCTGCCTTCAACTCCATCAACCTATTCAAACTCTTTACTATACTCTTGGATATGAACACTGACTCAGCTATATGCCACTGGATTCGGAGCTTCCTGTAGAACAGGCCACAGAGGGTGAAGGTTAATAACCTAACCTCACACCCTCTTACCCTCAGTACAGGTGCTCCTCAGGGCTGTGTTCGCTCCCCCTGGCTCTTCTCACTTTACACCACCCACTTTACATCCATGGATAGCTCTGTGAAAATAATAAAATAAGCAGATGACACAACCATTGTAGGCCTCATCCCCAACAACGATGAAACCTAGTACCGCACTGAAGTAGACCAAGCTGTCACTTGGTGTGCAAACAACAATCTTCTGCTTAATACAGCCAAAACCCAAGAACTCATTATTGACTTCCGATGCATGCCGAATCCTAAAACACATACAAATGAACGGGGACCCCATCACCACCACCAACTCTTTTAAATTCCTTGGAACATACATCAGCAATAACCTGAAGTGGAAATTAACACAGAAAACATCATTGCAAAAGCTCAACAATGACTTTAATTTCTTAGGCAGCTTAAAAAATACCAGATCAAACATCAACTGCTCGTTCTGTTTTACTCAGCCATTATTGAGTCTATCATAACATCTTATATTACAGTATGGTACGGCGGCATGGACAGTCAAACATGGAAAAAACTGCAGCGGATTGTCAACAAGGCATCCAAAATCATAGGCAACCCACTCCCCTCAGTTGAATCTCTACATACTAACCGGACTGTTAAGCGAGCAAAGAAGATCATCTCCGACCCCTCACATCCTGCTCATCACCTCTTCCAGCTCCTTCCCTCAGGGAGGCGCTACAGGTCACTGTCCACTAAGACTAAACGCTTCGCAAACAGTTTTTTTCTCCCTAGACATAATGACTCTAAATTCCTCCCTATAGTCCCCCCCCACCCACACACACCATTGGCATACACAACACAATTAATTTCTGTTATTGTGTAATTGTATTGTTCATGATAATATGTGGTCTGTTGTTGTCTGTGTATCTACTGTGCTGCAGAGTGTTAAGTGTACCAAAATCAAATTCCACCGGCCTTGGTCGTGTGGCTAATAAAACTATTTATCTATCCATCCATCCATCCATCAGCAGAGCTGTCTTTGGTTTGATGTCTTGTCTAGCTTGGTTAACTTTTTCAAATGTCCAGTGTGTGTTCTGCTGTGATGCTGTCTTTTAAGATGATGTGACATTAGCTTTAGCGGCTACTGATCTGTTGTTTACCTCTGGGTGCCGCGAGAGACGCTCCTCAAGGGCTTAGCTGTATCATGGGCCATGGCTGCACGGGCCTCGGCGTTAGCTTCTGGGCCAGCGGTGCTAATGCTAGCTGTGGCATTACCATGGTGCTCACTGACAGGCAGCTCATCCAAAATAATAAACCTGTTCTCCAGCCGAACCTCTGGTGAGACATTAGCGGAACTGTGCTTGTTGTACTCGGCTCTTCTTTCTGCCCACTGTGCACAGAAAATCAACATCCACAGTGCTGTTGTTTTTGTTTTTCTTGCCCTTTGGAATCTGTGTAAATCGGAGAGTACTGCTGGCATCGTGTATGGCTGCCGCTTCTCCCTCGTAGTCCCTCCCCCTTCCCATCCACCCGTTATGTCTGTTATGTTTATCTGTTGTCTTGTTTCACCCCGTTTATTGTAAAGCGACTTTGACTGTTAGAAAAGCGCTATATAAGTTTAATTTATTATTATTATTGTTGTTATTATTATTATTTTACCCCGGATAACGTCTGTCCAGAGCTCAGGGTTTGACACTGCGGGGGGTAGAAAAGGTCTTTGGTGTTGCTCCCTGTGTTGCAAGTGTAGGTGCATATAAATAACAGACAGAGTCGGGCTGTGTCGCTTAGTAACATGTATTCACCGGCTGTGCCCATAACGCAACTGAGGCATGTTACACAGGGCAAGTATACATCAATCAGTGCCCCCAGGGGGGGGAGCTGTTGGCTGCATAACATTACCCTACAACATCTCCCTTCCTTTCATAGAATACAATACCAAATAACATAATGGATAGTATTAGCCATTAGAACATTAGTGCTCATATCCCAATATTAAATAGTGCAATGGAAATAGTGCATCAAGAAGGAACAGCAAGTCAACATCAACCAAAACCTCTGCAGAACAATAACGACAAAATGGTAGCATCAGAACATCCACAAGACCACTGAATAAGAACATTAGAAGTGAACATACAGTGTATGACCTAGAGGTCAAGTCTTTCTGGAGGCTTAATCTGCCACCCGCTCCGGGAGAAGGCCCGGCCCTGTAACTCACGGCATGGTGTGGTCACAGCCTGTGGGCGAGATGGCGGCGACCTCGGGGCTGACGACCTTGGAGACATTACAGGGCTGCTGACGACTTCCTCCATGCTGCCCCCGCTCACATGGCCCCCTTCAGCTGCACACACACCCACAGGCTGCTCCGGTGGCCGTTCTGTGTGGGCTGACGGCTGTGGAGGGGCAACCTCTGCTGGTCGGAGATCAACCCTGTTGCGACGGTATGTGGTTCCCTCCACATTTACGAGATAGGACCACGGTCCCACCTGCTGCAGGCATACTCCTCTCCTCCATCGGCCTGTCCTGTCACCCGGGATTGGTTTCATCCTGACAGGCTGGCCGACGTTTAGCTCTGGCAGATCCCTCGCAGTTCTGTCATATGTCAACTTCGCTGCCTGATGCTTCACCCTCAGCTTGTCTGTGACCCCAGTGATGATCTGAGGTGCTAGTAGCTGGTCGGCCACAGGGAGAAGAGTTCTCAGCCTCCGTGACATCAGCCGTTGTGCTGGGCTGCAGCGCATGTCCTCAGTGGGCGTGTTTCTCCAGTGTAGAAAAGCCTTCCAGGGGTCCTCGTCGGCCCGGTCTGCTTTTCTGCATAGGCCTTTCACAATCTTCACTGCAGACTCTGCTCTGCCGTTAGCTTTTGGGTGTCTCAGGGAGGACATGACATGTTCGAAGCCCCACTCCCTCGCAAACGCCCGAAACTCTCCACAATCAAACTGACCTCTGCAGTTGGAAATGACCCGGTCAGGGATACCATACCGTGCAAACTGCGCCTTGCACCTTCGGATGGTCGTTTCTGCCGACAGGTCTGGGAGTAGATCAATCTCCCAGAAGTCTGAATAGTGATCCACCATGAGCAGGAAGTCCTGCCTTGCGTAGCTGAACAAGTCCATGCTCACCAGCTGCCAGGGACGTGTGGGGAGCGGGTGTGACATCATAGTCTCTTTTTGTTGCTCGTGTGCATACTCGTTACACACTGAGCACTGCTGCACATAGTCTTTGATTTCCCCCTGCATATTTGGCCAGTAGAGAGTATCCCGGGCCTGTCTATAACAAGCCTCACCCCCCACGTGGTTGTAGTGGATCCGTTTCAGCATCTCAGGACGCATAGCTTTCGGAATGATGACACGCTGGCTCCTAAAAAGCACACCGTCCTGTGCGCTTATTTCATCTCTGATGGCCCAGTATTCCCTGATGGCTATGGGGCTCTCCTCATTGTGTTCTGGCCATCCCTCCAGCACGACCGACTTGAGTGTTTGAAGACACACATCCTCCTCTGTGTGTTTTCGAATCTGTGCGAGGCGTTGGCTGGTGACGTTTAGATAGTCTGCCTGCTGAATGGCTGCCATGTCGTACTGCACCTGTTGCATGCTGCAGACCATTTCACGTCTGTACTGAGTGTCCGTTCTCTGTGGCGGGGTGGTGGCTCTGCTGAGCGTGTCACTGATGTACATTTCAGGGCCTGGCTTGTACATCACCATGAGGCAGTAGTTCTGAAGTGTGAGGAGCATGCTTTGAAGGCGCTTTGGTGCACTGAGAAGGGGCTTAGTGAAGATTGACACCAGTGGGCGGTGGTCGGTCTCTGCAGTCACATCACCCCTCCCATATAGGTAGTAGTGGAAGCTTTGACAAGCGAATACGATGCTCAGGCACTCCTTCTCAATCTGTGCATAGTTTTGCTCCGTCTGGTTCAGCGCGCGGGAGGCGAACGCGACCGGCTGTCCCCCCTGAAGCAGGCATTTGCCCAAACCGGTCTGACTGGAGTCGCTCTGTAGGGTGACTGGCTTGCTGACATCATAGTAACGTAGTACTGGCACCGCCGTGACCAGCGTTTTGATTTCTTTCATAGCAGCATCATGTTTGGGCAACCAGTGCCACAGCACACCTTTGTCCAGCAACCTTCTCAGCGGTTCACACACCTCTGACAAAGCGGGGCATAAACCTCGATAAATAGTTAACGAAGCCGACACACCGCTGAACGCCTTTTGCATCCGTGGGGTTTGGCATGTCCAGGACTGCCCTGACCTTCTCGGGATCAGCTTTGAGGCCCTCCACCGACAGTATGTGGCCGTGGAAGCAGACCTCCCTCACACGAAACTGTAGCTTTTTTATGCTCAGCCTCAGCTTCACTTCCCTGCATCTGTCCATCAGAGCAATGAGGTTTGCGTCGTGGTTGCGAACGGCCTCCTCCTCCGTGTCCCCACAGCCGACTATGAGGATGTCATCGGCTATGGGCTCGATTCCTTTCAAACCGGCCAGCAGCTCATGTTGTTTCCTCTGGTACAGCTCTGGTGCGACTGACACGCCAAAAGGGAGCTTCAGCCATCGCTTTCTACCCCACGGCGTCCAGAACGTTGTCATCAGGCTGCTCTCCTCATCAAGGCGACACTGCAAGAATGCATCGCGCGCATCCACCAGGGTGAAGATACGTGCCTTAGGCAGCTTGTACAGCACGTCATCTAAAGTGGGCATGAGGTAATGGGACCTTTTCAGGGCTCGGTTAAGTGGCTTGGGGTCGATGCAAAGCCTCAATTTGTCTGGCTTCTTCACTATGACCAGATTGCTAATCCAATCTGTGGGCTGAGTGACTGTGGTTAAGTGTCCATCCTTTTCATATTGGTCCAGCTGCGCCTTAACAGCTGCCTTGAGGGCCACCGGGACATTTCTTGGTGCGCACTGGACAGGGGCCACAGTGCTATCCAACTCGAAGTGAACATCACCCGGCAGTGACTCGATTGGGCTGGTGAACACGTCATTGTAAGTGTTAATGAGACAGCCTTTGGTTAGCTCACCTGTCTTGCAGTGCTCCACTTTATTCAGCTCTTCGGGAATGGTGAAGCGTATCAAGCCAAGTCTCTCGCATGTCTCCCCTGAAAGCAAGGGCTTCTGGCTGGTGCGCACAACCTCAAAGTCCAGTCTGTGCGTCTTGCCCCTGATGACACACTGTGTGCTGTACACGCCCATTGAGCTCATTCACTCACTGTTGTAGAGTCTCAGCCTGGTGAGACTTTTCTGAAGAGGCACTCTAGGTGCCAGTCTCATCTTGTCTTTCAGGCTCATCACGTTGCAGGTGGCTCCAGAGTCAAGCTGGCACCTCTGGACCCCTCTGTGCAGTGGCAGGTTTACAAACCACTTTTTCCTTTGAGTGTTCACAGCCCCCACGCTCTCAGCCGTGTACACATCCCTCTCATTGCGGTCGCTGTCCTCCGGGTCCCCTAGCGGCGGGTCATCCACAGCGTTCAACTGACGTGCTTGCTGGCCTCTTTTCATGCATACTTTGGCAAAGTGATTAGCAGTGCCACAGAAGCGACATGACTTTCCAAATGTGGGGCACAGGTCTCGCCCCCGTCTGTGCGGTGTGCCACAGTACTTGCATTTACCTGTGCCTCTCTGTGGCTGTGCAGATGTGTTGGTGGGCTCGGATGGCCTGCTGGTCGGTCTCCGTCCTGGTCGCTGTCCATGTGCTACATTGATGCTCTCCGCAGTCACAGAGCTGCTAAGTGACATGGATTTTAACTTATTGTCCAACACCTCCGCTGCACGGCAAATGTCAATAGCTCCCTCCAACTTAAGCTCCTTTTCTCTTAGCATGCGTCGTCTGGCACCCTCATCAGTTGTTCCAAGAACAAGCCTGTCCCTTATAAGCTCGTCTCTTATAGCGCCATATTCACATGTGGCAGCCTTTTCTCTCAGTCTCGTGACAAAAGCATCCACAGGTTCTCCTTCCTCTTGTTTAAGGTTGCCAAAAACATACCTCTCAAAGTTTGTCAAGTATCGCTCCGGCGTCTTTCTGCTCTTCCGCTGAGTCCCAGGTTGTGCACGTAAACATGGAGGCATTCCTTCCCCATTAGCCAATCGTCGCTGCCTGCACCGGCTTCTCTGCCTTGTCGATCCCGGTCGCAAGCAAATAATCCTCAAATTCTGATCGAAAGCTAGCCCAGTTGCTGTGAAGATCCCCAGTCATCTTCATGGGCTCCGGCGGCGGAATATTGGAAGCCATCGTCTTGGCTCGATGCTAATGCTAGCAGGCTAACTGAAACTTCTAGCTACGCTTAGTAAAAAAATAAACGCACACTGTTCAAGCAACAGGCAACGTAAGACTCACGTTGGGTTCCAATACAGCTTCTGACACCATGTTGCAAGTGTAGGTGCATATAAATAACAGACAGAGTCGGGCTGTGTCTCTTAGTAACGTGTATTCACCGGCTGTGCCCATAACGGAACTGAGGCATGTTACACAGGGCAAGTATACATCAATCAGTGCCCCCAGGGGGAGCTGTTGGCTGCATAACATTACCCTACAACACCCTGCTTTAGCCAATAGCACATATCCAGATTCGATGTGGTGTCGGTCTCAAGCGGGTTCGGGCCGGACCAGGGAATAGTGTCTGCATAGTCATCGGTGCAGGGCTCATTATGTCTGAAAGCCGGTTCGCAACGCATTTCATGTCCCTCGTTTTGCTCGTTGGCCGGTTCCGGGACATCAGCTTAGGAAGCAGCAAACAGAGTGTCAATAAGTTTTTCATCCTCTTGTGTGTGGTAGAGCATAGAGATTCTGTTTTCAAGCTCTGAATTTCTGGCTGAGCATGGCGCGGCTGGTGCATTCAGTGAAAGGAGGAGAGGGGAGGCATTTTCCCCAAAGCCTAGAGACTTAAAACAAAATCATGGCTGTATATCCAGAAATCAGACAAAAGCTCTGTGAGGAAGCACAAACAAACAAAAACAAAATGGCCGATTATGACCACGGCGGAGGGCCGAGTCCATACAGTTCTCGCCACACACAGCGAAATCACTGAGGAGTCCGAGACCGAGATAAGGCAGTCTAATGGCTACAGCTGTGATGTCCATACTTTGTAACATGTTTAGTAATGTTTCTGGTGTTAGTTTTAATGTTTATTCTGGTCACAAGGGGCGCTCGAGGGGGCGCTCTAAGTTAACTGTTATCCCGGAAGTAGGAGAGTAAGGGAGGAGTGTTTGTATGCCATGGCTAGCGAATACACCAGCAGATGTACCGTTGTCGTTATACACGTTTCACTAAAAATTCCAAAACGCTGCTTTATGGTATTTGAGTTATTATTTAAAACGTTACACTGGCGACGAGGATGGGATTTTCCCCCCACTAACATGGCTGCCACATTGCCGTCGTTCCCTGCCTTTGATATAAGTGACGAACAGAACTCAGCTGTCCGTTGGAAGAAGTGGCTACAACGCTTTGAAAACTTCGTAGTTGCTCTGGATGTAAAGGATGACACAAGAAAGCGTGCGATGCTTCTACATGATGCAGGGGAAGGCATACAGGATATCTTTGATACACTCACTGACACCGGGGAAGCAAAGGACTATAAACGAGCAAAAGACAAACTGAGTGAGTACTTGTCCCCTAAAATCAACATAGTCTACGAGACCTACAAATTCAGACAAGCCAAGCAATTAGCAGGGGAAACGCTCGACTCCTATCACACCAGGCTGCGGCAATTAGCAGCAACTTGCGACTTTCCTGATGTTGAAAGCGACATCAAAACTATTGTAAACTACTAATAAGACACGTTAGTCCCTAGCTAACGGCTCTGACCCTTTAGCCGTGCGGTTAGTGATGTCGCCTTGTGGTGCAGTATACCCCGTATCGAATCCCGCACCGGGCAAGAAAATAACCGGTTACATTGCTGGCAGCGGTGGGATCCGGAAATGTGCAGATCCTCAGAAGTCTCTTCGGAGCGCGGGAATAACAAAGCGCGAGGGCGCGCTTCCGGGGAGGGTGACGACTGTAAACTACTAATAATACACGTTAGTCCCCAGCTAACGGGTCTGACCCTTTAGCCGAGCGGTTAGTGATGTCGCCTTGTGGTGCAGTACACTCCGTATCGAATCCCGCACCGGGCAAGAAAATAACCGGTTACACTATGATCATTCAAACGTGCACATGTAATAAACTGCGGCGTCACGCGCTACAGAAATCAGAGATGACGTTGACCGAAGTCCTCTCACTCGGTAGAACCATGGCACTTGCAGAGATTCAAGCATCGGGAATGTAACAAACACAACAACGTGCAGCTCAAAGTAATCTAAGGGAAGATGTTCTGGCAGTAGATGTGAGGAGGGGAGCTGTAAAAAAAAAAAAAAAGATGCTACAACTGCTCTGGTATCTTTCCCCACCGTGACGAAATGCCGTGCCCGGCAAGGGCGAATACATGCAGAGCGTGTGGAAAACAAGGACATTTAGCAAAATGCTGTCGCTCTAAGCGGCCACAAGGGGGCATCAGAGGTCCCCATGAAGTGCATTATGTACACACCAGTGGAAACAGTGGCATCACATCTCAAAAAATAAGCAACGCAGGCCCAGAATCTTCTGAGGAGTATCTGTACACAGTCTCCCAATCAAAAGCAAATCTTCCACATGCAACGATAAAGGTTAGTGACTGCAATATAAAAGTGATGCTTGATACAGGGGCAACTGTGAATATCATTGATGAAACAACTTACCAGAGACTGAGACAGAAGCCCTTACTCACCAAATGCATGGTTTCCATATTTCCTTATGGTTCACGTACACCACTGCCTGCCCAAGGAAAACTCACCTCACTGGTCGAATCCAAATCACGCTTCACAAATGTAACATTCCATGTGCTACAAGGAAGTAATGGGAATTTACTGGGCTATGACACTGCCAGTCAACTGTGACTAATCAAAATCACCAATGCTCTTCACACATCGCCACAACCGCCAGAGCAGCCCACAAGAACTTCAAACCAGACAGAAGTGAGGGCAGTTGATGATCTCCTCACTGAGTATGCTGACCTCTTTCAGGGGATAGGGAAATTGAACGACTTTCAAGTTAAGTTGCACATAAAGAGAAATGTCCCTGCTGTCACACAACCTCACAGAAGAGTACTTTTTCATGTAAGGAAGCGAATTGAGGCTGAACTGCAACGTCTAGAGCAGTGGTTCTCAACCTTTTTGGGGTCCTGGACCCCCTGCGTATTTTTGATCTACCCTGAGGACCCCTCCACCTGATCTTGGGGGAGGGGGGGTTGCAATTTGATAGAAACAGTAGAAACTGCATTTTAAATTGCATTATAGCATTTATTCACTCTTTGGGGCAAAAATAAGAGCTTTCAGTTGTAACTTAGATATAGTTAACAAAACAGAATTCTTATGCAGTAACTTTCAGATATATGTAACAAAACAGAATATGTATTCAGTAACTTTCAGATATATGTAACAACAGAATTTTTATGCAGTAACTTTTAACAATGCAAACGGGAGCGAGATCTCTTATTAAAATACAATAAATTACACTTGTGAAACAGATGTAATTAGAGAAAAAAGTCCTGTTACCCTTTATAGTTTAGGTAGATAAAGGTCTCAGTCACATTTGAGTAAAATAATCCTATTTCTATAAATGTCATAGGATCTTTTTTTTTTAAGATATTTTATTTTCACGGACCCCTTGCAATTACACCACGGACCACTAAGGGTCCGCGGACCCCCGGTTGAGAAACACTGGTCTAGAGAACCTTGACATCATCGAGAAGGTGGATGGTCCCACTCCCTGGGTCTCTCCAATCGTTCCTGTTCCAAAACCAAAAGACCCGGAAGCAGTGCGCACTTGTGTGGACATGAGGATACCAAATCAGGCCATCGAACGGGAATGACATCTCACACCTACAGTAGATGATGTGATACAATCACTCAATGGAGCCAGGTTCTTCTCAAAGCTAGATTTGAACAGTGGATATCATCAGCTAGAACTAGAGCCATCCTCTCGATATATCACAACATTCTCCACCCATGTAGGGCTGCGACGTTACAAAAGACTGAGCTTTGGAGTTTCATCAGCTGCAGAGGTGTTCCAAAATGCCATTCAACAAGCAGTGGATGGCATCCCAGGAATAATCAACCTAAGTGATGACATATTAGTGTTAGAGAAAACAAGAGCTGCCCATGACCAAGCTCTTGGAAAAACGTTTCAGAGACTGAGGGAGAAGAACCTAACTCTCAACAAGGCCAAGTGCTCATATGCACAAACCACTCTGGACTTCTTTGGATACACATTCTCAGATGGAGGATTCTCTCCGGATCCCAAGAAGGTTCAGGCGCTTCACGATGCTGTTGCTCCGACTAATGCCAGAGAGGTCCGCAGTCTTCTGGGCATGGCAAATTACAGTGCCCGTTTCATCAAGGATTTTGCCACAATAACACAACCTCTGAGAGAACTTACAAAAAAGACTGTTCGTTGGACCTGGCTGGAAAAGCACCAGAGGTCTCTTGATGACATGAAACGAAGTCTAACAAGTGATGCGGTGATGACTTACTTTGACCCACTCAAACTAACTGAACTGGTAGTTGACGCAAGTCCAGTAGGTCTTGGGGCTGTGTTGGCACAAAGGAATGGCCTAAATGAACCAGCTAGAGTGATACGCTATGCAAGTAGAGCGCTGTCCCCCATTGAACAAAAATACTCACAAACAGAACGGGAAGCAGTGGCGTAACCAGGAATATTTTTTTAGGTGGGCCTGAGTGAAAATGGGTGGGCCAAAATTTTCCAGCAATAATCCTTCAAACAAGACGCAAATTCGAACACATTACAGCAGTAAACACATAACACGGGTTTTTAGTGTGTGACCAAGAAACATACTAAAACTTTAATAAAAACCCACTTAAACAAATACCACGCCAGTCATTCTCGCCAGGCTCTACACAACCATTTAAAAATCACTGAGGAAAACAGCCCGACTCGGCCTAAAAGATCATGATACAACATGTAAGCTATAGGCCTATAGTACACGTTTTACAGCACAATGTGAAGACGCCGAGGGCGAGCGTTGAAGATCGAGATTATTTCATCATAGTCCAAAGAGTCAGTAAGTTCCCTTTCAAAGGACAACAGGGATAGATTGTTGAGGCGTGCAGGTAGCATGGGAGATCTTAGACATGTTTTGATACGGCCTGTAGTGGAGAAGAGTGTTTCAACAGTACATGAAGTCAGGGGAATGGTGATCATTGCCCTTAACAGTCTGTTAATGTTTGGGAAAACGTCAGAGTTGCAGCTGTCCAGCACTTCAATGAGGGATGGGTAACACTGACCCCTCTCCACTTTACGACGCAGTGCCCATTCCGCGTCCTCAATAGATATCCGGTAATGATCACACGAATGCTGCAATGATTCTTTCTGGGCAAACGTAACTGATCCTGGTAAACAAGCAGCGGCTGCTCGCATGATGCCATACTGATCTTGCTGAAAGCGACTGTCCAGCTCAGTAATCTGCCTGTCCAGAATGTTAATCCATAGCTGCTTCAGGTCAGCGTTGTTCCTCACGTTTGTAGCTTTGCCCAAACTAGTGGTAACCACCGACTCATTGAATCTCGCGGGCAGCTTTCTCTCCCGAGCGCCGGTGACATCCCAGCTGGAGACGTCATTCTTTCCATCAGTTCCTCTGTTAGTTTTAACACTTGGTTGAAATCACCTTGTGAATTATCTCTAAACTGTGCAAAACTGTCTTTGAGGCCTTGAATTAGATCTTTGCAGTCAGTGACAGTCAATGAGCCACTCTGTAAACCTTTTGTTGCAAAATCGCTGCTCTCGAATAATTTCCCGAATGTAACCAGCAAAAACAAAAATTTCTTCGTCTGAATTTGTTGCAAAAGTGATTCGGCTTCAACTTTAGTGTGACCACTAGTTTCGGAAAATTGTGCTAGCGTTTCCAAGATAACGTCAAGTAACACCAAAATCTTGCTCACTGATCCTGACTCCGAGCTCCACCTTGTGTCTGTTGAGCGCTCTAACTCCAGGCATCGTCTGTTAGGATGAAGCTCTTTCTGTATTTCGAGGAATTTAGCGTGTCTGATCGCATCTGTCATGAAACTGTATAGAGAGTTCAGTGTCTCAAAAAAAGGTGCTGACGTGTCCCGACACTTTCCATGCGGTGCAAAGA
Source organism: Lampris incognitus (assembly GCF_029633865.1). Lineage (NCBI taxonomy): Eukaryota > Metazoa > Chordata > Actinopteri > Lampriformes > Lampridae > Lampris > Lampris incognitus. The sequence continues at coordinate 39,890,380 of NC_079216.1, read as the reverse complement.
ACTAAATTAAGACGGTGGGAATTACAGTGGACGTATACCTCGTCTGGAAAAGTGCGTTTTAAAATAACATGCACACCCCCTCTGTTCCCTGACATTACGGAAGCCCCGTCAAAGCTTAAACCCACGCACAGAGAGGGATCAAGTTCCAGTGGTTGCAGCACTTCTAAAATCTTCTCAGATATCGCGTTTGCATTCATATCACCAGTGTCTACAAATCCAATTGCTCTTTCTTTTATTGTTCCTGCATTAATGTACCTAATACACTCAGCGACCAGTTCACGCTTTGACATATCCTTATATTCGTCCGCTAATATGGCAGAGTAGGTGGCGGGTGATTCACCCAGCTCTGCTTTTATCTTGCGCAGCAGTAATGAGGCAGCAGATTCTAGCAATTCCTTCTGAATTTTTGCACTCATGAGCGTTGCATTTTTAGGCATTTGTTGAAGGTGACTTTGAATTTCTGGGTCGTATTTGGAAATGAATTTAAACAATTCTAAAAAATTTCCCTTGTTTAGTGCTTCTGCTTCCTCGCTTTCGTTGTGTCCACGTAATGACAGTTCTTGTTTTGCACAGAGCATAACAATGTCCAGAACCACCTTTACGTGATCACGATTTCTTTCCACAAATGAGCGGTCCATTGCCACAGGGTTTAGTTGGTCTAGAACAGTCCCCCGACCTTGCAGGCTTGCTCTGTAACCCTCAAATTTACCAAGTGCAATACAGTGGGGGGGGGGGGGTTGCTAGCCTGATGTTTCGAGCATGCCTGGTGGAGGTGCTTCCAATCTACAAACCCGCTTCGAAAAACCGTGTTTTCCATATGGGGCCCGGGGAAATGCCTACACATTTTACAGAAAACAGCGTTCCTTGCTGAGCTGTATTCAAGCCACTTAAATTCTTCATACCACTTATGGGAAAAAGAACGTCATTTTCCTGAAATGTTGGTTGCGGGGAACACTAATTTAGGTTGCGAGGGTGGCTCATCCACAGCAGACAAATCTGGCGGTGGCATGGTCAAGGGAATCGTCTCACCGTCGTCAGAGGGGAGAGGAGAAGCTGCCTGCAACGGCGAAGCTGTAGCCTCCTCTGTCGTTCTCTCCGGCGGTATCTCACTCTCATTGGGCGGCTCAGTTGGTGCTGGAGCAGGTGTGCTTTCCTCCTCCTCCATCCGTGGCTTTTTAAAAAAGCGGAAGATTGAACTTTGTTTCGCCATTCCATAAGTTATGGCTAACTATTGGCTATTGGCTAGTTAGCAGCAATGAAAAATACAGAGCGTGATGGTATGCGCGCTCAGATTTTGCAGTTCTACGTACGTAAAAGGGGCCGGCCTACGTGCTTGTAAGCCAGCGTGATTGGGTGGGCCTGGGCTTGAAATGGGTGGGCCTGTGACAGGCCAGGCCCACCCGTGGTTACGCCCCTGACGGGAAGCACTTGCGATTAAGTGGGGCTGTGAACATTTTCACATATACCGTTACGGAGCACCCTTTACACTTATCAGTGATCACAAACAGTTGGAATGGATTTTCAACAACCCCAAATCCAAGCCACCTGCTCGTATAGAACGCTGGAGTCTACGTCTTCAGCCTTACAACTACACAGTCTGCTACAGGTCTGGTAAGGACAACCCGGCAGACTATATGTCACGCCATCCTGCACGAGTATCACATATCTCTCATGACATTTCAGACAATGAAAGACAAGCGGAAGAATATGTCAACTTTGTTACAGCAAATGCTGTCCCTAAGGCAATGACACTGAGTGAAATTCAAGAGGCGACCAAAACTGACCCCACTCTGTGCGAAGTCATTCGACTCATCAAAGAAGGCTCATGGGAGTCACTGTGCGAAAAACAACATGTTGCTGACAGAGTGGATTTTGCTGCTCTAATGTCATTCAAGAAAATCACTGATGAACTAATTGTGACTGCGACGGATGACACTGTGCTACGAGGCACGAGGATCGTTGTCCCTCATTCATTACAAATCAGGGCTTTGTCACTGGCACATGAAGGCCATCAGGGGGTGGTCAAAACTAAGAAGTTGATCAGAGAGAAAGTCTGGTTCCCTGGCATTGACAGACAAGTAGAAACCATGATAGCCGGCTGCATCCCATGCCAGGCTGTTGTGCCTAATCACACGCAAGAACCTCTCCGCATGTCTGAGCTACCATCGTCACCATGGGAAAAAGTTGGTGTGGACTTCTGTGGCCCGTTCCCTTCTGGTGATTACCTTTTGGTGGTTATCGATGAATACTCCAGGTATCCAGAGGTAGAGATTCTGTAGTCCACGTCAGAGCCACGATCCCTAAACTCGACAAAATATTCTCTACACTGGGAATTCCACTGGAGGTCAAAATTGACAACGGCCCACCCTTCCAAATCTCGGAATATGCAAACTTCTTTACATACTTGGGTTTCAGGCATAGGACGATAACTCCAATGTGGCCTCAGGCCAATGCTGAGGCTGAACGCTTCATGCGTACCCTTGAAAAGACCATACGTGCTGCCCACGTTGAAGGTCGCCCATGGAAACAGACTCTGTACGCATTCCTCCGCAACTACCGTGCCACTTCTCACTGCTCAACTGGTATGGCGCCTGCAGATGTGCTGTTCGGTAGGCCCCTCAGAATCAAGCTGCCTGAATCTCCTCTTCTCTTCCAGTCTCGGGCTGATGCAAAGCTACGACAAGCAGATGCAGTGGCAAAGCACAGGATGAAACACAATGCTGACAGGATGCGCCTTGCTGCTCCTTTGGCTGTGAAAGTAGGCGACAGGGCCCTGTGTCGTCAAAAGAAGGAAGGGAAGCTATGCCCTGCTTACAGTCCCCACCCATACAGGGTCATCGCCATCATCCACTTGTTTCTGTGATTGTGTATGGGAGGGCTTCACCTTGTACACCAAATATATAAAAAAAAAAGGAAGACCTTGCCAGTGACACATTGCTTTGGTCATCTAACATTGCATATGTTTTCCTCTGCTTTTCAGGAAATGCACTGGGGTACACCTTGACCAGGCAAATTTTAGAACATGACTTTCCTTGAAGCCCCTTTCCACATACCTCTGTGCAGCTGGACGTGGTCACTGCATATTGGGCTGTCATTCTCCCCGCCATGGCCTCCTGGTGATGTGTCAGACTCTTTAAGTGACCATGAGGTGGGCCAGCATGCAAAGCTGCAACGTGGCCATGGCTGTTGCACTCTAAACAGTGAATTGCTGCCTTACAGTCCTTGGCCCTATGGTCTATGGATAAGCAACACTTGTATTGTAAACTTTTCCTCTCATCCAGTGTCTTCATTCTAAATCCCCTACATCTGGCTATTCACAAACTGGACCAAGTAAGAAAAAGGTGGATAAAGAGCATTATGGTCTTTCTTATATCTTGACCCTTGTTTGACCCATGACTCTTGGAGGTTGTGTGGGAGCTTTTTCACTATTGGATTCATTCCTCCTGAGGTGTCAAGAGAACTGAGGCCCGGCAGATAACCTTCATTTTTCACAGTTTCAAGCTCAAGAAGAAGATCTGCAAGCTCTTGCAAAAGGTGGTTGTCCTTATGAAAAACTCTGGGAAAACTCTCCAGCCATTTGAACAGAGATGCTTCAATTGCCTCTGATGAGCCATAACTCTTGTGTAGTCGTTGCCATAAACGCTGAAGACCCGCTTCTGGATTATTCACATGGACAGCTCTAATCGTCAGGGCGTGTTGAAGAGACTCCCCGCCAAGCCACTTGGTAAGTAAATCAAGCTCTTCACTGGCTTTGAGGCTTAGGCCTTCAATAGCATTGCAAAACACAGACCTCCAGGATACATAGGTCTCTGGCCTATTGTCAAAAACCTTGAACCCTGCCATCAGGAGATCACGACATGCAAGGTAGGCAGAAAGATCTGATGTTTCAGTCTGTTTGGGCATTGATCTACTTTGAAAGTGGGCATTGTCTTTTCTGACGTGGTAAGGTGGATTAGGTGGGGGATGGTTAGGCTGTCACCTGGTTGAAGAGTCTGTACAACACCGGTGTGCATACACAGCGGCTGGGTGTGGCGCACTCTGATCCAGATTTTAAGTGTCGCCGTGGTCAGACTGTTGTTCCATGTTATCCCTTCTCTCTTCGTTTATATCATGGTCATTGTAGAAGTGGGTATTTACATATTCTTCAGTGCGCCTGATCGAAGTAGGTGTTCCAACAGGGATGCCTGCACTGGCCAGCTCAATAGGATCAGGTGGGTCTTCAGCCACAGCCTCCAGGACACTAGCTGCAGCGAGCGCCGCTTCAGCCTCACCCTCCTGCTTCAGAGCGTTTAGCATTGCCTCAATGCATGCCTTCTCGACCTCCATCTCCATTTGGCATTTGGCGTACTGAGCTCTGGCGCAGGCAGCTTCAGCGTTTGCTCGTGCTTGTGCTGCAGCCTGGCTTGCAGTTGAGCTGCTTGATCGGCGTGAAGCGGATGATTTGCACTCTGACCTAACATCCATCTGGGAGAGGGGGGAGTGCCTCCTGCCTGGGACATCTTTGCTGGCGTTGGAGGTGATGTGTCTCAAGTCCTAGGTGATGCACTTGACGTTTTGACAAATCTTTTTACTCTTTTGATCTCAGCTATATGCCTCTACATAGCCTAGACAGCGAGCTAAACAAATGGCTCCAGTAAGCACTCAGGAGACCGTGCTGAGTTCTTCAGAGCTTTTACTGAGAAACCATATTTTGTAAAACTGTAACAGACAGAGAAAAAATAAAGAATATCTTAACAGACAATTTTGTGTAGACATACATAAACCACATATCAAATCATTACATTCTTCTCTTTAACCAATATAAGCCATTTTCTTAATAATCGGTAAGTCAAAGATGTAACGGTAAAATATTTCTGCTACGCGTGCAGCTAACATCTAATGACATTCTAGGTTACGGTAAGTTAGCAATCAGTTAGCTCATGCTATCCGAACGTGTAAATGCAGTATAAAAGGATGAAACTCGATTTATTTATCTAAATAAAGTTAGAATATATAATAACACTTCATTATCTAGCAGTGAATTTACAGATTATCCCGTGTCAAGGGCAGTAGACAAGGGAAAAGACAGACGCATGTATCACTATCCCCCCACTCTGAATGCTCGAACTAAAATGGCTACCAAAACACAATTTACTTGTAATGTAAGTTTTTCTACCACTAGGTGGGAGTATTGAACCCAGAACTGGAAACAGAATAGTAAAACTCCTGGTTCTGTAGAGAACCTAGGTTCTATGAGCTACGGAGTAGTGCTATATTTACATATTGCCCTCTGACCTCGCCTCTGGCGACGCTAGGCTCTGAAATTCACCGCTCATGCGACAGCATCCCCTAAGCCCCGCCCACAACTGCACTTGACATGCGTCACCACATCACTCGTCAGTTCGACCCACCAAAGCCTCCTTCAAGGGACCTCAGCGGGCGAGCAGGAAAATATAGCACTACTCCGTAGCTCATAGAACCTAGGTTCTCTACAGAACCAGGAGTTCTATTATCGCTACTCCGTAGTGCTATATTTACATATTGCCCCAACTACGGAGTAGCGGCGGACTAATGCCCCTCGCCTGCCACCCGCGCTGAGGGCAATAAGGGGAACAACACCTCGCACCCAGTACTCAAATCCCCCCTTTGGCCGGCTAGTATATCGTAGAGGGGAGGCTCGCATAAGGGGGCGGGAAAAAAGAGAAAAGGGAACGTAACCGTTCCAACTTTCCATATACATATACACATAGGCTATAGCCTATATATAATATTATTTTTTTTCATTTTATTTTAAATGAACTATGTACAAACGTCCGCGCTCCCGACGGGAGACACTTGCGTATGGCCGGAGCGCATTACGCATCAGTGCGCCTCGCTGTGCCAAGCACAGCACCGGTCACTGTCATAGCAGACTGGTCAGTTAAGTAATGATTAATGAACGAATGTGGCGAAGACCACATTGCCGTTGACATAATAGACTCCATCGCCACACCAGCATAGAGAGCCCCCGAAGCGGCTGTGCCCCTCGTGGAGTGCGCTTTAAACCTGGGTACTTCTCTACCAGCCCCCACATAGGCTTGGGAGATCCCGGAGCAAATCCAATGAGAAAGCCTCTGGCTAGACAGCGTCTCTCCTTTCCTGCCCGTCGCCCCGTAGCAGACAAGGACCTGTTTAGTCTTTCTGAAAGGACCAGTGCGCTCCAGGTAAACCCGTAGCGCACGAACCGGGCAGAGGAGATGGAGCCTCCTCTCCTTCTCCGAAGAGGGGGAGGGATAAAAGGCCGACAACACCAATGGCACCCGCTGATAACGCGCGGTGACATGTTTCGGACGAAACGACGGATTCGGGTAGACTATCACCTTTGAACTGTCCGCGGCAAATTCGATGCCCTCCATGGAGAGCGCGCACAGTTCGCTGACCCTACCCAAAGACACCAGGGCCAGCAGGAGCGCCACCTTGGCCGACAGCCACTTAACGTCAGCCGATTCCAAAAGCTCGAATGGCGCAGAACACAACGCCGACAGAACCAGGGATAAATCCCAAGTGGCCGTGCGGTCGTTCCGAACACCCTGCCTGTTCCTCACCCCCTTGAGGAACGCCACCATACGGGGGTGAGAGAAGACAGTGTCGCCACCCAGCCTAGGCATAAAGGCTGAGATCGCTGCCAAGTACCCCTTGATCGATTTGTAGGCTAAATTGTCAGTCGTGGGCCAAGGATGCAGACAGAGGTTCCACGCCCTCTCCCATGCACCACCTAGCAAAAACTCTCCACTTGGAGTCGTACTGCGCCGATGTGCTCGGAGCGCGCGCGGCTTGTATAGTGGCCACCGTGGCCTCATCAAAGCCCTCCTCTCTCAGCCTGGCCCTCTCAGAAGCCAGGCCGCCAGTTGGGACCCCGCTAGAAGGGGCTCCTGTTGGATAATCCCGTCTGCCTGCGTCAGAGCGTCCAGCCACATCGGGAGGCGGAACTGTGGCGCGCGCACCATGGAAACCATGTTCGGAAACTACGGCGCGCCTGGGTTGTTGGGAGCCACCAGGATCACCGACGCGCCCGTGCATCTGATCCGTTCCACCACCGCCAGTATCAGACCCAGAGGGGGAAAAGCACAGAGCAGCTCGCGTGGCCACGGCTCGATGCCCAGCGCATTCACTACCATAGGCGGGTTGTCGCTCGGGCAGAGCGAATACCATCGTGCGCATTTGGCGTTCCTCTTGTACGCAAACAAGTCCACCTGCGCCACTCCGAACCTTGCCCAGATCATCTCCACGATAAGAGGATTGAGGGACCAGTTGTCCCAGCTGGGCCCGCCGCGCGACATGATGTCCGCTGCCTCGTTCTGGCTGCCAGGCACATGAACTGCCCGAATGGACTGCGCGTTCTGATGCACCCAACTCCACAGGTCGTAGGCTAACGCACGGCACGCAGCCGACCGCGTCCCGCCCTGCCTGTTGATATACGCCACCGTAGTGGTACTGTCCGACCTGACCAGAATGTGTCGATGTCGTAGGAGAGGAGCGAAATGACGCACCGCCAACAGCACTGCCTCCAGCTCCAGCGTGTTGATGTGCGCATTGTGACTCACGGGCCATACTCCTCTGATTGTGCCGTGGCCACAGATCGCACCCCAACTTCCCAGGGATGCGTCCGTGAATAGAATCACCTCCTCCGATCTGGGTCCGAGGGGAACCCCAACCCTGGATCTGCAGGCCTCTGCCCAGTGATCCAGGTCCAAGCTCACCCCCTCCGGGACCACTAACCTGTGCCGTTGGCGCAGCCGGCGGACCGGCCCTCTCGAATAAGCCAACACTGGAGTCTCCTCATAAAAAGCAGACCCAGAGGCACCACCTGGTGAGCAGAGGACATGATGCCCAGGAGCCGACGCAGTTGACCTACTGTCACCGACCGGCCCGGGGCAAAACTGGCAAGAAGGTCCTCTAACCCCTGCCACCGCTCCTCCGAGACGGAAGCCAGCATCCTCCCTGAGTCCAACGCTAATCCCAGATAGGTGGTTTCGCGTGACGGCATGGGAGCGCTCTTCTTCCAGTTTACCGTGAGACCCAGGTCTGACAGGTGCGAGACCAGGTGACTCAGGCGTTCCATAGCCAGCCGGTGATCTGGGGCTATCAGAAGCAGATCGTCTAAGTAGAAGGCTATAACGTAACCCTGGGCAAATAGCGGAGTGAGAGCCGCCTTGACGCACATCGAAAAGACCCGTGGGGCCAAACTGTAACCGAACGGGAGGACTTTGTACTCGTAACACGTTCCCTGAAACGCGAACCTGAGATATTTCCAGTGGTGACCCACTATCGGGACATGGAAATATGCGTCCTTGAGGTCCACAGATGTGAACAAGGCTCCGCTCGATATCATGGCTAGGAGCTGGGGGACCGTCAGCATGTGGAATGATTCTTTGCGCACCCAAGTATTGAACCATTTCAAATCTAGAATCGGCCGCATGCCCCCCGATTTCTTGGGCACGAGGAAATATCTCGAACAAACCCCTATTTCCTCTGTGCCTCTCTCCACCACCTGTATCGCGTCTTTGGACAGCATCTCCAATATTTCCTGCCGCAACACCTCTGCTTCGGCAGGTGAATGGATCAGCGTCTGACGTATGCCCGTGTAAGGGGGAGGACCCTGCTCGAACCGAATCTCGTGCCCATGCCTGACCGTCCGGAGGATCCACTCTGGTACATCCGGCAGCGCCTGCCAGCGTGCGTAATGGGGAGACAGAGGGCGCGTGACGCGTTGTGTCTGGCTGTCGAGAAATAGGCTGTATCGCTGCCATTCCAGTCCAACCTCCGAGCTCTCCACGGAAGTTTTGAGAGGCTCCCACGGCGGACCGCGTCCCATATGGGGAGCGAATATGTGCAGGATTTTGCCCAACAGAAGGTGGGAGCGCGGAAAAATCAGCATCAGCATGCGCGCGCCCAGCACCCTCTCCGACTGGCCACAGACAGCGAGTCATGCGCTCCGGTAACCCTGCTTTACGCACGGGAAAACCCAGCGCGTAACTCTGGACGCCTGTCCGATGGGATAAACTAATTTCATTCCCATCTGACAGCTCATGATTATCCGAGACAGGCATAGATACAGAGTTCAACAATCCATAACCTCGTGTACGGTTTGAAACAGAACTGATCTCAGCGGTATAATTCACATAGCCTACACCCTGTGAAGCTAGTGAACCCGTTGCCATATCTGGAACATCTTCGTTTCTTCTGACTTGCTTGCAGAGTCCGGTGGCATGTGACACAACATTACTCACTACACCATGTGCGTGTGGAATAAAAGTAGCATCGACATCACCGACATTATATGACAGACCACCCACTGTAGAATAATCTACAGACGAGGAACACGAAGGATAAAATGCAGAACTGAAATCTTTATTCATCAACATGTTCCCCTCATTGCATGGTAAAACCTTGCCACCAGTGGCCATAACATCAATACGTGCAATGTTCGAACAGGGGATGTGGGGGTCTGTCGCGCACCGTCAGAGGCGGCGCGGATCTCCCGAGCTGGCACCCCTGGTCTGGTGCTCGTACTTCCACTTCACGTCAGGCTGAGGACCACCCGCGCCGCCTCCGCCAGCGTGGTGGGACTGACTGTGAGCCCCAGGGGCTGGCGCAGGGCCAGCCGACTGGCTCTTGTCGTAGTTCTTGCGGCGCTTCGAGGCTCGACCTCGCCCCCCCTGCGGCTGGGGCTTCGGAGAGCCTTGAGCGCGTGTCGGAGGCTGCGCGGGACCCTTCTCTTTGAAGGTCTTAGCCAGCAGCTCCGCGTTGGCCAGGTCGTGACGGATCTTTTCCAGTGCTGGCTCATCCACACCGAAAAGGCCGTCCGTGTTGATGGGGAGCTTGCGGATCATCTTAACGACCCAAGCGACAGTCCTTCGTCCAGAACTCGCGCCTCAGCAGGACTGAGGAGGACAGAGCCGCACCCAGGTTCACCGCGGCATCACGGAGGAACGTGCCGATGATCTGAGAAGCCCTCCAAGCCTCGTCCAGGCGTGAGGCATCGGTGTCGTCATCCCCCTGGCTCTCACTGTTTGATCTTCATCGCCGCCTCCTTGCTCTCCGGTTCGCGTAGCTTACCAGGGTAGAGCCAGGGAAAAAGAAATTTCTCCACAGTGGGGGGCGGCATAGAAGCAGGAGACCAGCCGGCAACCGTCAGGTGGCTCTTGGTGTTCACTTTAACAGTGGAGCGCACCTTCTCTGGTTCCGGCCATGTGGCTTTGATGGACTCCGTGATGGGGGGAAGGGCGGAATGTGCTTATGGTCTTGCGCACCTCCACCGAGGCAGAGAACGCCTGATCCATTCCGGGCGTCACCGAGGCATGGACTGGGGCAACCCTTGTGGTCCCCGTCGAAGCCAAGGCCCTCTCGAGGAAAAAAGGGAAAAAGTCGTCGAACTTTGCCTCCTCCTCGGACCCTTCCTCAGGGACTTGGTAGGAGCAAGATCCGCCATCTTGAGTAGCAGCCTGTGGAACCGCCGGCGGGCACATGTGGTCCTGGCTCCCGGGAGCACAGCAGAAACCAACGAGCCCGGCCGGGGAGGGATCTCGAACACACCGACACCAACCTGAGTGGAAAGGCGTGTGAAACCCAGCTCGTCCGTCGACTGAGCGGCCATGAAGCGCACACCATGCATGGTGGCGCCTCTAGGCTAGCTGCTGTCTCCCGAACATGAGCCATGCTAGGATGGTCGCTGCAAAAAGGATGGAAATCACCAGCGTCCTTCTTCCTGTGGCAACAACTGTAAAACTCGGCGAAAAGAACATCGACGTCGACGTTAACACCAGCCATAGTGACGGAGAAAACCGCACTATTGTCAAAATAGAGAAAATAGCTAAGCTAGCTAGCAATGAAGAAAAAACCCGCAACAGAGCTCAGCGCGACACTTCTTCCCTTGAAGGAGGCTCTAGTCGAACTGACGAGTGATGTGGTGACGCATGTCAAGTGCAGTTGTGGGCGGGGCTTAGGGATGCTGTCGCATGAGCGGTGAATTTCAGAGCCTAGCGTCGCCAGAGGCGAGGTCAGAGGGCAATATGTAAATATAGCACTACGGAGTAGCGATAATAGAACTACATGCAATAAACACATAACCTCAGCTTCCTGACACCGGTAGAGCATTAAAGCAGTCGTTTGCTAAATCTATTTGAACTCTATCAATACATGAACTAATGAATATGAAAATGTGAGGGACAGAATACTATCCATCAAGTGAATGTGAATATTACAGCCAGTGCAGAATTGGGGCCACCCTTACCGTAATGAGATGCAGTCTTTTCATTGTAAAGCACTTTGTGTTCTATGACTTCAAAAGCGCTATGGAAATCCAGTCATCCACCCAAAGAATTTATTGAATGTGTCACAACCCCTCTCCCTTGACACCTGCTCACTCCTCCCCCTCCTCCTTCACTCTGGCACACCTGTCCATGGTTTCAATCCACACACCTGCTGGCCATCAAGCAATCACCCTCACCTTTAAGAAGCCTCCACTGTGGCCTAGTCTTCGCTGGAACGTAGCCATTCATGGTTAGTGCCTAAAGGGTTATTGCATGTCCAGGTCCTAGCCTGCATTGTCTGATGGTCATAGTTTTTCTATTCTTGCCTTGCCTGTCGGATTTTTTTGCTCTCTGCTCTTCAGCCTGCCAGTCTCCCTGCCACTAAGCCAACTCCTGCTCTACTCCTGGGATCTGCCACTTCAATAAAGACTTGATTTTTTCCTTACCTGGTTGTCCCATCTGCTCTTGGGTTTTTCCAGATACGTGACAGAATGAGTGCATCCAATAACTTCTTTTTAACTCAGAAAACAATCATACTGACTACATTTATTGGAACATTGTACCATGATACTGTCCCCAGTATCATACACTGGAATACAAGTTAATTTTAGGGGGACAATATTAGACCTCATAACACTAACTGCACTATGGTTACTGCTATTGGACTCAAAACCAGCTTGATAGCTATGGAATCTATCACAGTTGTTTCCATGGTAACTCATGCCACAGTACGCATCTTTTTACCACAGTGCGATGGTGTGACAGACAGGCTCATTCTTGCTGGCGTACACCCCCCCCCCCCACACACACACACACACACGTGTCCATTACCAAGCTTGGTGGAGACGCCGTCTCTCTCAAGGGCATCCTCTTTTAATGCTTCCTGATTTTCCTTCACCCTGATTCACGACCAAACACCATCAATCTAGCCATTTACCTTAACTATTTCTCACTCCATTAGTTTCTAGGACACTGACCTGCACATGGAAAGGAAAAGGAAGTGACATGAGCGTGTGAAAGAATGAGAGGAAAGTTGGGCTCCTTGGAGAGATAAAATGTAATTTCACAGTCAACTTGCTGTGATATATTATTTCACAACAATGGGGTGTGGGCAGAAAGGAATCCTGCCTGGCACCTGTACCTGAGCTGTTAGAACATCAGCGATGGCTCCCTGGAGAGGCGGAGATGATGGCAACACTATCAAACACCAACTGAAAGGAACCAATGGGAGGGTCCTGTCAGCTGTGCCTCAATGATCAGTTGTAAAATACTGGCCAGATGACGTGTAGGATGCTGGTAATTGCCAGTTCTGTTTATAGTTGTCTAATATGAAATATTTTTTTAAATTGTGCTTTTAGTGTTGAACCGCTGAAGAAAAATGTGTTATACAAAGCAAATTTGGAAAGACTTATCAGGGAAGGTAGACAATGAAGCAACAAGTGTATACCAACAGAAGCAGGCATACACATGAATCGGTGCAATTCTTTCAAATTGCTCATACTCAGCTAAAATAAGCCTGTAATTTTTTTCCTACACCTGAGCCTCTTTGCAGTGAGATGGATTAGCCAAATGAAAGAATCAAAACATAATTTATTCCAATAACTTCCCTTGTTCAGCGCTCGTGTTTCACCATCACACACAATGTCAGGCAGGAACATGGTAAGGCATTGATAGATGCCTTGTGCTTCATTAGCTATGGTTTCTCAGCCTAGGAGGCACATGGACAATACCAAACAGCCAAAGCCAGAAATGCAATGAGGCAAACGAGCCTGATGCATGCACTACATACAGCAGTCATCACATCATAACAAACATTTTCTCATTTCACTACAAGGACAATAGCTGGTGAGTGTTCTGTTATGTTCTATGACGTCAGATATGAAGATATTATTTCTAACAAATTAAATAAATATGTTGTGTGTGCACAAATTGAATGTATGAACGTAAATCAGTCCAACATGTTTCACTGATCCCAACTCATCTAACCTGCAGAACATTCAAACATGGATGTCTTTATGAGTGTTAGTCCATACATAATTTTACACATGCATGTGTGTCTGTCCGTCCATCCTTGTCTCAGTGCATCCAATTGTCTGCTATAATTTGCTGTTTCTTTGGAATTGTGACACCAGTCCCAGCACCTGCTCAGAGGTTGTGATAAGCTTATTCTGCAGGTAGAGAGCACTGTTTTTAGGCGTCTTATTCAGGAAGTAACGATAGTTAACCATGATGCCGCAGGAGTTTGCCAAGCCTCTGGGGCTCATGTCAGCGTGCCAGTTTAGCCGCCACATGGTGGCCCCGTTCTGCAGGTGGAAGTTGGCCACTGGGTTGAGGGCATAGCCTCGCCTCTTCTCCCCATAAAGGTACCAGGCGCAGAGACGCATTAGAACGGGCTCTAATCCATGTGCCAACCGCTCAGAGCGTACCCATTCGCTGGTACTGATCAGCTTTCGTAGGGCATCCAGGGCAGGGGCTCCCGGGGCCGAATCGGTCGCCTTCTCCACTTCCCTCCATTCCTGCTCACAGAGGAGTTCAGAGCCCCGGCCCTCTTTCCTATACTGGCTGAGCATGCTTTGGAGCCATGAGGAGAAGCCTGGGATGGGAGACAGACTGGAGAACTGGCCCATGTGAGGGAACTCACTCTGGAGACAGTGGAGGAGGGAATGAGAGAAGGAACAAAAGAGAGGATCAATTTAAAAAGTGTCCTATACTGAACCTGAACAACAACAAAAATAACAACAACCTTTTGTACAGAGCCTGTATGTGTGCCTCTGTACACAGGGTGAAAACAAATCTCTTCTTGTAGGCCAATAAATACCTATCAACAAACAGAACCAATTCCAGTGAACGCACATGATTCGAATCGCAGAATCTTATCATCTTGCCATTCAACTGTAAAGACATGAAAAATATGAACCAAAGAAGACAGGGAGAGGAGCAGAGTTCTTTAGTCAGGATAAAGATATAAAAGACAACAGATGACGGGCTGAAGAAATTTTGATATCACCTAGAATGCAGAGATTGCACATTTCCTGGCAGTGGGAATGAGGGAGGCAAAGAATCACCTTCATCATTACAAAAAAAACCAAATTGGTCTTGTTTGCAGTTGAATACTTTGAGCAGAGTACCTATTTATTCCTTATTTAGACAGACAGACAGAAGCATAAAACCAGTTCTATTTATTACTTGAAAATGGTGACCTGTTGATAGAGATAAATAAATCACCACACCCTGCCCAACCTCACCCCTATCACCCCCCCCCCCGTGCTTCTCTCTTCCACTTCTGAAACCTACCGCCTGTCAATCTTGGTTCCTCCCTGCATCTCTGTCTAGTCTCCTGTCTCACCAGACCCCCCCTCACATCTTCATGAAAGCTCCTTCACCCCTGCACCAAAATACCCCCTGCCTTCTGCCTATCCTCTCTGATGTACTGGTTGATAACTGATGGAGGGCTGAGGACGGCCGAAGAGTGAGAGGCTGCTGATGAAAGCGAGTGTCAGAAATCCCTGGAGGGACACGTTGGTGTCCGTCTGCCCATCCAGCTTTCCTTTTTCGTTCTCCCAACAACTTGCCTCTTCTTTCAAGTTTTTTTTAATATATATATACATTTCTTTGTTTCCTCTGACATCTACTTTTCTATCTTTCCTTTAAGTGCTTTGCTATCTTCTTGCCTCCTTTACTCGGGGATGTTTATCACATCCTTGCTGTTTCATTATCTCCCTTGTGTGCCAAGCTTTGCTCCTACCTCCTATTTGCTCTGGTGACAAGAACAGGCAGCTTCCAAGATAGAAAAAAATGGTTGTAAAGAAGAAAACACTTGAAATAGGGGAAAAGAGGAGGTGATAAGGATAAAAAGAAAAAGCGCAGCAAAGAAAGAGAGGAACCTGGATGAGCTGTGTCAGAAAAAGTCCCCAAGGTCTAATCTACAAAGACAACCAGGACCTCCTCCCTTCATTTTAGATCACAGCTTTTCTTTTTTTCTCATCATCCATCCATCATTGCAGCAGTCTGTGTGGCTAGACTGCACATGTAGTCACCTTTACAGAAGGTATGTGCTATCTGAAAGCCAGTAGAATACAAGTCTATGTGGTGGCTCTGTATAGCCCATAATTTCCTGCTATAATATTGACACTAGTTAGGGCTAATATTCTTTGGGATCTTTTTCCCACCTGAAGGCCACCTAAACATTCTGTGCACTCAGGCATCCGGGTAGCGTGGTAGTCTATTCTGTTGCCTACCAACACGGGGATCGCCGGTTCGAATCCCCATGTTACCTCCAGCTTGGTCGGGCATCCCTACAGACACAATTGGCCATGTCTGCAGGTGGGAAGCCAGATGTGGGTATGTGTCCTGGTCACTGCACTAATGCCTCCTCTGGTTGGTTGGGGCGCCTGTTCAAGGGGGAGGGGGAACTGGGGGGAATAGCGTGATCCTCCCACGTGCTATGTCCCCCTGGCGAAACTCCTCACCGTCAGGTGAAAAGAAGCGGCTGGTGACTCCACATGTATTGGAAGAGGCGTGTGGTAGTCTGCAGGCCTCCCCGGATCGGCTGAGGGGGTGGAGCAGCGACCGGGATGACTCGGAAGAGTGGGGTAATTGGCCAGGTACAATTGGGGAGAAAATGGCGGGGGGGGGGGGGGTCCAAAAAAAAAAGGGAAAAATTCTATGCACTCATAATACTGCAGGACACTTTAGAAGAACGTGCCCATTTTGTAATAAGTAATATAATGGCATATGAAGCAAAGTGTGTTGCTTCTCTGGACTTTACAGACAGGCTACTGAGCGGGCATCTGAATAGAGATTGCATTGTCTGTACAGTTTCTAACATCAACAGAAACATGATTTTTCATGCTGCCTTATAGGGTACAATAGTGCATACTTTTCTATGAGACCAACAGAGGGTTTTAAATCTAAAAACAAACACTGGAACCACTAAGTAGTATCTGTTGAACTTACTTATCCATGTTTTATCATCAATAAAAAAATGTTCATAAATGGAATGCTCCAAGCATCAAAACACAATCCTTTTGTATGAATGACTGAAGTGGAAACAGATTACAGCTGTATTATTGACTTTGTATGATGTTACACTAAAATGAAGCCATTTCTCATACAGCAAGTGGAGTAGCTTTTGTTGTTCCATGCAGCCTGCCCTGTGCTTATTGAGAGAGATACCCAAGATTTCATTGCAGCTGTGTCTACAGACTACGGCTCTGCATGTGATGGTGCTTGTATAACTGGATACAGGCAAGTAAGCAGGGAGATTTTCAGATATCTGCCAAAAAAATGTGTAAAAAAAATTATAGAGCAGCGATCCAAAAATTTGATATCTTGCAAATCAAAACATTTTTCTTACTAACAAAACAGCTTACCATCTGGGCCCCATCAGAAGCTTGTCAGAGTGCAAATGTGCGGTCAGCAAGTATGTCACAAAAAAATTAAACACTTTTCTCCTATGATGGACTGGTGGCCTGTCCAGGGAGTCTCCCCGCCCGCCACCCAGTGACTCCTGGGATAGGCCCCAGCATCCCGTGACCCCAACTGGGACAAGCGGCTTGGATAATGGATGGGTGGACTTTGATCCCAAGGCAGAATCACAACTCATCATATTTAGACATAGAGCAGGAGCTGAGATAACAAACAAGCATTTCTGTGGACGTGTCAGGTGCACTGCCTAAATAAATCAATACTGCTATTTAGCTATATTACAAAAAAGTTGGTTCTACATGTTTGCTACTAAGACTTGGTATTTATCTGGTAACTACATGTACATTGCATAATGCAGATATTATATCCGATGAATACAATTACATATCAGATGGTATTTATTTGGTAAATAACATAACAGTTTTAAGTCTGAGTCCGAGATCCATACTTAACTCTTCTTTTTTTTTTTTTTGGATTGTTTTCCCCCTTTTTCACCCCAATTGTACCCGGTCAATTACCCCACTCTTCCAAGCTGTCGCAGTCACTGCTCTACCCCCTCTGCCCAGCCGGAGAGGGCTGCAGACTACCACATGCCTCCTCCAATACATGTGGAGTCGCCAGCCGCTTCTTTTCACTGGATAGTGAGGAGTTTCGCCAGGGGGAAGCAGTGCGTGGGAGGATCACACTATCCCCCCGAACAGGTGCCCCTGACTGACCAGAGGAGGTGCTAGTGCAGCGACCAGGACACATACCCACCCACATTCGGTTTCCCACCCGCAGACATGGCCAATTGTGTCTGTAGGGACACCTGACCAAGCGGGAGGTAACATGGGGGTTTGAACCGGCAATCCTCGTGTTATGTTGGTAGGCGACGGAATAGACCGCTATGCTACCCGGACGCCCAAAACTCTTCTGACCCTGAAATAAAGTTTTACCTTACTTTGACCTGGCCTTTAAAATGTGAGTGCGAGAATTAAATTCTTCAGCCTAATATATTTTAGTATTTTGAAGTTACTAGAAAAGATCTAACTGAAAGGGCATGCTTGCTTTTGAATGAATGAAGTTTTGAAACACTACATTTTTCCTATATGTCCATTCCAACACTTGACTTTTTTCTTTTCATTTTTTTGGATTTTTTTCCCCCTTTTCCTCCTCAATTGTACCTGGCCAATTAGCCCACTCTTCTGAGCAATCCCGGTCACTACTCCATCCCCTCTCTGCCGATCCGGGGAGGGCTGCAGACTACCACATGCTTCCTCTGATACATGTGGAGTCGCCAACCGCTTCTTTTCACCTGACAGTGAGGAGTTTGGCCGGGGGATGTAGCGCGTGGGAGGATCATGCTAGTCCCCCCAGTTCCCCTTCCCCCTGAATAGGTGCCCCGACCAACCAGAGGAGGCGCTAGTGCAGTGACCAGGACACATACCCACACCTGGCTTCCCACCCACAGACACAGCCAATTGTGTATATAGAGACACCCGACCAAGCTGGAGGTAACACTGGAAATCGAACTTGTGATCCGTGTGTTGGTAGGCAGCGGAACAGACCACCATGCCATCTGGACACACTACTTGACTTTAAACCAATTAATATTGTAAAATGCATATAGAAATTCATTTATTGATCTAGAGTGTTTGAAAAATCCTTTAACTCACCTGTAGTTCTCGTACCACCCTCTTGATGAGATAGTTTCCCAGCTCCACCCCTTGTAGGCCAGCCTGGGTGGAGGAGATGGAGTAGAAGATGGCTGCATTTATCTTATTCACATCCTCCTCAGAGTCAAGTGTGGCAAACTCACGGACGATGCTCTGCAAGGAAAAATAAAACAAAAATGGTTTGATTAATAAAGACAGGTTCTTATGCTGATGCTAACAAGTCAAGAAACGTAAGACCTGTCTAGTAAGACTGCCTTACCAAGAGGGAGACAACACAACAGCATAACTATCCGACAAGGTTTTGCTTTCTGTATTGTCCATATGCCAAAACCCTGCGCCCATCAAGCACCTCTTTTTGTAGCCAGCAACACTCAGCGGCTTCTAAGCTGAAACAGTGGAAAAGGCTCTGTGAAAGTAATCCATTTGTTATGTTACCCTTTCCACTGGACCAAAAATTCTCAGCTCTCACTGTTGTCAACAGCACCTACTTCCCCACGGTGAAAAATAACAAGAACAGGAAGCCAGTGCTGTGGAGAAAGGTCATACTTAGGTGCATATGACATCCGAATGCCGTGGGCATAGTTTCTGTGATAATCAATGATATGATAATCAGTGTGTCAGCAGGACCATCAAACACTTGGAGGTATGATAAAACAAGAAAAAAAAACCTTTATTTCAGTGGAAAAGAGCCTTAGCTCACCTGTATGTTATCAGAGATCTCCTCTGTGAGGGCCACATGAAGCACTACCAAAGGTTCTCCTGGCATGGCAGCATGGGTGAAGGCATAGCAACGGCGGTAGGGCCCAACCCGCCGCTTAATGTCAGTCCAGTTCCTCACAGGATGCACTGCCTCATACCTGGTAATACAGAGTTAGTCATCTGAGATTAAAACAGGACAAGACATGAGCAGAGAGGCTAGGATAGGAGAGAAGTCAATGTTGAAGCTGAAATCTATGATTTCCCTGATCTGTCCCTGGCAGCAAGAACTGCAAACAAGGTGCATTGTCATTTACATGCTGTCAGCACAGCAGAAAACATTTCCCATCCCTTGTAAAAAATAGCTTCCTCAACTCAAAGGTAACACAGGCAAAATAATTTATTACAAACTACATCAAACTTTATGGGGACACTTTTCCACTGTAATACTGATTGTAAAATTGGTTGACTTGTCCAACAGAAGCACCATATTGTCAACGTGTTTCAATCCTTTTTCCTGTTTGAATAGATACTTGTACGCTGCTGCACATGTGTTCGTCCTACCCACTCAAGAATTTCAACAGCAGTACATGGGAGTGTCTTCAACCATGGTAAAGATACCAGTTAGTATTATGTAACCTGACTCCATGGTCGAGGTGGATAAAAATAGCTATTTATCAATGGGAAAAAATTCCCAAATTTCATCCTTAATGATAACGAGGGGAAAGAAGTAGTGCAAGGTTGTATCGGTGCCCTTACTGGCTGATCTTTTGCAGGATCTCACAAGGGGACCGCCAGGTAATTCTCTCCAGCTGGAGCAGACCCACAGAGAACCACTCAGACAGCAAGCTCTTCAGGGTGCCATTTAGGTCCTGAGAATGATATGGAAGAGTAAGAGGGCAAGTTCAAAATTAATTTCTTCATTCAGCTCACCCAAGACATTTCACCACATTGTATTCTATGCTGAAAAAATAGCTCAGCTGTCTGTTGTAAAAGGTTAGTTGGGAAAATGAAAGGTGAACAATAAAAACAAAAAACAAAAAAAACAACAGAGTACAAGACGGAGGCTAAGACATGTGGACCCATTTGCATACTTGTTTTGATAGCACTAGACAATTCTGGCAGAAGAACGTCAATAGAGAATAAATTGCCTAAAGGAAATGACATACAGGTAAGGGCATAATAACAAAGTATGCCTTAAATGCCCATGTCGAACTTCAACATGAAATTTGAAACTTACAGTGAATATAACCTCTTTATTTTAGAAATTCCCATGATTTCTGTGTCAAATACACCAAATTCACTGACCACTGCAATGTCTGTTCTATTGATATTTTATAGCTCAGGGTATACATATGTGTTTTACAATACCGGTCATATTTGTGATTGTTCAACAATATTGATTTGTTGATGTAATGTTACCGCCTACACCTTCCCTTTCAGTAACCAGGCTTCATATCTAACACCAACCGCTAGGAACTATCTTTTCCTTTGTACCCTAGACTAGGAATTAATGTCCTTTTATTGACATTTTTAACTGAGAGAACTCACTATGGTGTCATCTCATTGATTGAAAGCAATTTTTATGTCTGTTTGCTAGTGCATTACTTATCTGTACAATTCCATGCACATATCTGGATATACTATGGGGAGTGTGTGATTCCGTGTGCGTTTGCATAGGAATATTTTCATTTAAGCTTATGAGTAGTGATGCGTTTGAGCTTACAGCAGGAAGTAGACTCAGCGCTTTAATAAACAACTTGCCATTTTAGAATTGACCAGCCCACCAACAAAGGTCAGACTTCATTAAAAGCCAATCCTTTGTAAACACACAAATGGGCACACCTTATACAGACTGTCCTTAAAAGTTTTCCTTAATACCTTCTTGTCAATCACTCAGCTGAGCTCAAACAATGGGCCAAACGCCACTGTTTAAAATTGATAAAATGTTATCCTTCCCCGTAATATAAGCATATTCCCTATTCATCATATTGATCTCTCTTATTGACCTGTGTCAGTCTGCATATATATGTCTATCTTAAACTGTGTCCGTTATTTGAAGAGAAAGAAATGATTCCATTAAGATTCCATTAAGTCTCAGCCAAGCTTCTTTAAAGCAAAGGTCAAGCAAAGGGCTGCCCATCCAAAGGCCAGATGCACTCAGTTCTCTGCACCAACCAAGTGCTTATCAGACTCGTCAGCTGAGGCGCCAGCGAGTGCCAATACCTTTTACTGTAGTGGGCATTTTGCCACATGCCTGCCTGCCAATCTGTCAGTGGGGTGAAATTGTTTCCCTAAAAAACCTTGGGAAGATTATACCTTTCAAGCCCTTGAAACTAAACTGCAAAGTCTTTATAACTGTATAGGACTCTCAGCTGTTTTCTGGAGCTTACATCCACCTAGTTTCTATGCAGGTGCATGAGAAAGAAAAACCCAGAGGAGGGAGCGAGGAGAAACAACAAAAATTGATCACCCAGCTAAGGGAAACTAATCTCATGTAGAAGTCTGAAGTGACGCTCCCACAAGAAGCAGTAATTGCAGTCAAGGGAATTCCAAACATCCATTTCTTAAGTCATGTCAAAAATTTCATAATTTTTCTCCCTACCTATGATTAAGGTGCAACAAGAACCAGATGGGAGCCGCTAAATACGAGCGTGAACACTTGCATTTAGCAGCTCCCATCTAAATACAAGTGTGCATTCTGCTTGTCCCATCTGCACAACAATCTGCAGTGAGGGAGGCAGCTAGGAAGGTACTTGGTGTGTCATCAGGACAGAGGAAGGAAGACATGGAGAGTTGGTGGTGGAATGAGCAAGTACAGCAAATTATACAGAGGAAGAGGTTGGCAAAGAAGTGGGATAGTCAGAGAGATGAAGAAAGTAGACAGGAGTACAAGGAGGCACAGTGTAAAGCGAAAAGAGAGGTGGCAAAGATAAAGGAAAAGGCGTATGGTGAGTTGTATGACAGGTTAGCCACTATGGAAGGAGAAAAGGACTTGTACCGATTGACTAGACAGAGGGACCAAGCCGCAAAGGATGTGCAACAAGTTAGGGCAATCAAGGACAGAGATGGAAATGTGCTGACAAGCGAGAAGAGTGTGCTGAGAAGGTGGAAGGAGTACTTTGAGGGGCTGATGAATGAAGAAAATGAGAGAGAGAGAAGGTTGGATGATGTAGGGATAGTGAATCAGGAAGTGCAGTGGATTAGCAAGGAGGAAGTGAGGGCAGCTATGAAGAGGATGAAGAGTGGAAAGGCAGTTAGTCCCGATGACATACTGTGGAGGCATGGAGATGTTTAGGAGAGATGGCAGTGGGGTTTTAACTAGATTGTTTAACACAATCTTGGAAAGTGAGAGAATGCCTGAGGAGTGGAGAAGAAGCATACTGGTACCGATTTTCAAGAACAAGGGCGATGTGCAGAACTGTAGCAACTCCAGAGGGGTGAAGTTGATCAGCCAAAGCATGAAGACATGGGAAAGAGTAATAGAAGCTAGGTTAAGAGGAGAGGTGATGATTAGTGAGCAGCAGTATGGTTTCATGCCACGAAAGAGCACCACAGATCTGTTGTTTGCTTTGAGAATGTTGATCGAGAAGTATAGAGAAGGCCAGAAGGAGTTACATTGTGTCTTTGTAGATTTAGAGAAAGCATACGACAGGGTGCCGAGAGAGGTGTGGTATTGTATGAGGAAGTTGGGAGTTCCAGAGAAGTATGTAGGAGTGGTGCAAGATATGTATGAGGGAAGTGTGACAATGGTGAGGTGTGCGGTTGGAATGACAGATGGGTTCAAGGTGGAGGTGGGATTACATCAAGGATCGGCTCTGAGCCCTTTCTTGTTTGCAATGATGATGGACAGGTTGACGGACAAGATCAGGCAGGAGTCTTCATGGACGATGATGTTCACGGATGACATTGTGATCTGTAGTGAGAGTAGAGTGCAGGTTGAGGAGAGCCTGGAGAGGTGGAGGTATGCACCGGAGAGAAGAGGAAAGAAAATCAGTAGGAGCCAGATGTAATACCTATGCATGAACGAGAGGGAGGAAAGTGGAATGGTCAGGATACAAGGAGTAGATGTGATGAAGGCATATGAGTTTAAATACTTGGGGTCACCTGTCCAAAGTAACGGGGATTGCAGGAGAGAGGTGAAGAAGAGAGCGCAGGCAGGGTGGAGTGGGTGGAGAAGAGTGTCAGGAGTGGTTTGCGACAGAAGGGTACCAGCAAGAGTTAAAGGGAAGGTTTACAAGATGGTTGTGAGACTAGCTATGTTATATGGTTTGGAGACAGTGGCACTGATGAAAAGACAAGAGGCGGAGCTGGAGGTGGCAGAGTTGAAGATACTAAGATTTTTACTGGGAGTGATGAAGAAGGACAGGATTAGGATTGATTATACTAGAGGGACCGCTCAAGTTGGACGGTTTGGAGACAAAGCAAGAGAGGCAAGATTGAGATGGCTTGGACATGTGTGGGGGAGAGATGCTGGCTATATTGGGAGAAGGATGCTGAATATGGAGCTGCCAGGGAAGAGGAAAAGAGGAAGGTCAAAGAGGAGGTTTATGGATGTGGTGAGGGAAGACATGCAGGTGGCTGGTGTGACAGAGGAAGATGCAGAAGACAGGAAGAAATGGAAACGGATGATCCGCTGTGGCGACCCCTAACAGGAGCAGCCGAAAGTAGTAGTAGCGGACACCGTTTGGAAAAATACATTTCAAGCTGCTAGACTTCTGAGGCTAAGTGTATTTTGCTGGTTTTTGCAGAGTATGAGATAAGTACTAATTAACAAGCAAGTCACGAACTGAGGAAATCACACTAGAATAGGGCCAGCAGGATCTTTGTGTATCATACAATAGAGTAAATATGTCCAACTGACATATGGAGAAAGGTTAAAGGTATAGGCTACTCAAGTGTTTAATTTCAAAGTGTTTAAGAAAAATCCTTGAACATGGTATGTACGTTGGTGGGACCCACAACTATGCTTAGTTGCTAAGTAATGTGACCAAGTGCAAGCTGATCTTTAGAATATCCAGCATCTCACCATGGCATTATTAGATATCTAAAACTAACATAACTTAATTAGCTTAAGACTAGAGGGTGAAACATGTCACAATGTTCAATTGCCCCACTAAAACTTAGTCAATGTTCATTCACTGAAAAAAAAATACTGGGCTAACATCTCAAGTTATTTAAGACATCCTAAATCCTTGCCAATAACTTTAAAGGAATTCTGCCAATGTTCTGAGAAAGTGTCACTTACTTTTGATCAAAATCAGTTAGCTGATAAACCTTAAATTAGATGAGTAGGCTAAATATTTTTGACACTGTATTATTACTAATGGTGAAATCTGCCTTATTTCAAAGGATACTCTCGCCAATCCCAGATGAGTGAAAATGCAAAATCAGTGAGTTCCATATGCACAGTCATGGTAAGAACGTTTTAGCAATTGCAGAAAATTATTTCAGGGTCAATATACGTTTCTGTGACTAACATCTTCCCTTCGCCTATTCTTTGTTATGAATTTCACTCGTACAACATCTCGTGACACCCCATGTAGGTTAAAAACTAACAATCAAATTATTTGCAAGTTCTACCTGGCAAACATCTGTGAGAAGAAACAGCCTAAACGAAAACATATTGTGGCTTCAACAAGCTGATCTGAGGGTTGACAAAAGCATAGCCTAAGAAGTACTACACCCTACCGCATCTATCCGACAACTGAGCAAACACTGCTTCTTGCAAGGTGTCAACCCTCATCAACTCTGGTCTCCTAGCAGGCCCCAATCCTCTCATATAACATGTCATGCAACATGTGCATCACACATTTTTGCTGCATTTCTGTTGCAAAAGTGCCATGATAAATAATATTCCACCCCTGTTTTAGCTCTAGATTCAAAATGGCCCACTAAGCTCATAGGGTATGCAACTAGACAGTGCTTGAGCCTACAGAAATAGTCAGCAAGACAGTAGTTAAGATTTACATGTAAAAATACACAAATAAAAATGCAAATACAAATAAAAATATCCTGTTTCATTTCGGCAAAGTGACAGGTAGAGACTGAGCCAAGTAGAGTAAGCTGCTCTTAACGGTTTGATGCTTCAGATAGCAAAATCAATTCATACTTTGGTGCATTTTTGCATTAAAGAGGTATCCTGTTACATTACTGACAAAGATGTTGTATGTAGAAAAACTTTTTAAGGACAAATTGGTTTGGGGATGGGCAAGTAAAGTGATTTGCGGTGATTTACAATTTTATATAAAATACTGCTGTTTGAGCAAGCTTGTCAGCGAGCTATGCAAAAGAAACGAATCTCACTACCCATGTGATCAAATCTCACTACATGTGATCAACAAAAGATGACTAACATTGCAGCCTCTGTATCATTCTCCAGGAACATGCTATTTTGGTTCCTGCAGTTTGGTAATGTAATGGGGCAACTGTGGCAAAGGTCACTGTCTCGTAAACTGTTAAAAAAAAAAAAACACTCAGGGATGCCCCTTCACTCAATTTACAGTTGGTCACTAACAAGAAGTCAAAACTCACCTGCAAAACAGAAGAGCAACATACTGTTCATTTGTGCAGTATTACTTATCTTTTGATTTACAGCTGTTAGTATTGCATGCTTCACAGAAACTAGTCTTATCACTGCCTACTTTGAGTACAACCACATTCGGCTACACCTGTAATATTGTTCATATTTGGATATGCACTCAAATTCATACTTTACATATACTTAATTTTGATGCCTTGTACTTAGCTTTCTTTTACCCATTTGTCTTTGTCTGTTATGGACCCCGAGTCTGCAATAAAGTTTTGAATTGCATTTAGTTAGACTTCTCTTATCTTGCTACGTTATGTGTAACTGAGAACAATGTACGAGGTCAAATTCTTCGTATGTGATCATACTTGGTCACTCTTGAATCGTTATAATGACATAATTCATTTTTTTTATTAGTGAACGTGTCAAACTAAAACCCTAGTCCAGATAATGAATACGTTCTTATGGAAGATCCAATTGGCAAAACCCTAAAACGTGCAAACCAAAACAACGCATCGACTTGCAACTTGGATTCCATTTCGCAATATTTGATCTAAATTAGTCACCGTAGGAAGTGCTAACAAATATGTTTACCCTGATATGTGGACTTTCCTTGGTTTTAAACGAGATTATTTCAAGCACGTCAGCTCGGAGGTCCACCAGAAACTTGACTCCCCCCTCGACCCTGCTGATATGATTCAGCAACTGTTTATAACGGGGGGTCAAACTGTATCGCAAACGATCCTCCGCTTGCAAAATGGTCGCTAGGTCCCGCAGCTGGGTATCCAGGACTTTCAAAGCGAACTCCGAAACGCTGTTATGATCTACGCCAAAATCCCGCGACAGCTTCCCCAAAAACTCAGTCTTCTGACCCTTGTCAAGGCTCCTGTAGAAGTGCATGAACTCCACGCTGCTGGACTCGGGGGGAGGCGGAGATTTGTCCCTCGTCTCGTATGTGGGTAAAGGAGCTATAACCCTGGTCAGAATCTCGTCCATAGCCGTGACTCCGCTACAAGCCGGCGTGGAAAACAAGCGTAAGCCGCTGATGGACCGGGCCTGAGCAACCGCTCCCAGCACTGCTCGGCGTCTGCAGCCCTTCACACCGCCAGTAAAACAGGCGATAATGTGTCGGAGGATCATCTCTTGGTTTGGGGGGCAGTAAACTCTCGTTTCAGCCTGATACCCGCGATCACTGGGACTGTCGCTGCAATCATTTCCGGGCATCTTAAAGAGACAGCGCAAATGTACACGTTAAATCCCAGTGTTTGTAAACAAATGCTGCCTACGATAGATGAACCAACCTGGCACTGTCAAAATAACGCCGGGTGCAGTGTTACAGAAAGATGGAGGTGCAATTCAGAGAACAACGATTTAACCATTTGTTGCGTTGTGGGGTCGTATTGAGGTGGCAATGCATCCTGCCTGCTGGCAGGGTACCTCACCGCCTGGTATGGGAACTCTACCTCTCAAGACCAAAAAGGCCTGCAGAGTGCAGCTGAGCGTACCACCGGGTCCACATCCACCCCCATACAGGATTTATACGCCAAGCGGTGCAGGACCAGGGCTAGAAGGATATTATGGATCCTCATCACCCTAATAATGGACTGTTTCAGCTGCTGCGATCAGGCAGGCGGCTTCTCAAACTTATTACTCAAAGGTCCGCATCTGAGCTTTATTCAAGGTCAGGTCCGGAAAGATTGGCGATAGAAAAATAAAATTTAATCAGCTCACTTATAACTTTTAAACAACTTAAATTCAAGTTCAAGATAGTCAAAATACATTCGAGCCTAGTGGGAGAAATGGCATTGTTTGCCTCTGCGATCAGATGCTTGAGCCTAGGAGCAAAAGGTGTAGGTGATGTGCCACTGCCAGCTGGAACACTGATCTAAATGAGAGACCCGCCCTATTAAGTCTCTGATTGGCTCTAACCTAACGAAAATTCGCGTACCGGTAGGCTACTCGTACTGTCATTCATGGTCGCGCTAGTTTTCTCTCTGCTCTCTGTTTCAACGAGGGCGGGGCTCAGCTCAGCAGCACCCCACCACCACCACACACACACACAGCAGAGAGCCGGTGAACCAGGTGAAGGAAGATAGCGTTACTCGAGTTGACAACTACACGTTACGTTACGCTAGTGTAAGTGCAATAAAAGCGTCACACCGCCCCCAAAGCCAATTATCCGCTGTAACGTTAATGCGTGAATTAAGCAGCAGCAACACACAAACTAGAAAACTTCATAACGTATTGTATTCATAACACGAGGTATGGTCCGGGTGCGAAACGAGTCAGGTCCAAGGCCAACGCTGAGATTCAGAAGGAGTTTCCTCCCCCAGACCATTAAGGACGCTAAACTCAACATTACAATGGCAATGGCATTTGTGACGCTACTGCCACTCTTACCCCTTTACCACTCTGCCTCAGGCATATTACACCAGGGTTCCCCAAACTTCTTCCTAGCACGGCCAGATCACTCCGCCTGCCTCTGGGAGGGCTGGAGTACCTATGCCAGTAAAAGTAAATAGTACTGTGGACAACAACAGGTCTACATTAGTTGAATATTAACCCAATATATCTAATTATATATTTCAATATGTCATTGTTAGCTGGGTTTATTGTACATTGCATGGACAAATGAACAACAAGAAACAAGAGAAGAAAAAGAGTTACAAGTCCCAAAATACGAGTTCTTTAGAAACCTTATTAATTAGGGCTTGATAGGCAATTTGTAGGAAAAGCTTCATCTTCCTTTCCTTCTCTGACTGACTCACACAGCATCAGCGCGGATAAACAAACTGAGTTTTCCTCTCCATGTTTCTTAGTGTGTGTCGTGGC
The DNA here is from genome assembly GCF_029633865.1 of Lampris incognitus. Classification (NCBI taxonomy): domain Eukaryota; kingdom Metazoa; phylum Chordata; class Actinopteri; order Lampriformes; family Lampridae; genus Lampris; species Lampris incognitus. Next base: position 39,861,971 of record NC_079216.1, on the reverse strand, counting down.
AATTATTGAATTCCTCGCTGATAGAAATGAGGAACGAGACAAAAATCTCTTACAGTATTGTCACACGATTTTAATATATGTTCATGGACAGACGCATCCTAGCCCAGGTGCCTGAATGCACGCCAATCAATACAGTAGTCGCTCTTATAGGACAGTTGTCTGTTCTTCCCCTCCTTATAGCACGTCTTCCAGCTCTCATCCACCAAGGCCATTTCTCCAATTTACTGTGTACAGACTTGCTACACTCAGTGAGTCTCCTATACAGTCAACAATTAACAATAGGCCCTTATTTGTGCACCTGGAGAAGACACTTTATAAGACTACCTTTGTTCTACCACACATGGACTTCAAGCATCCATCTAAGCAATGTAGGTCCTGGTGAAAGATTAAAAGTAAGCAAACATCAATTATGAATTGCCCTCACAATCCCCCCTTTTGAATACTTTTAATCAACAACAAATCGCCTAAATAAAGCGTCAAGGAAAACATAATAATGGTTCTACATCCTGGGGAACATCTTACCTCACACAGAATGACTGCGAGGCCTGTCTGTCAGTTGTAAGTCAAGTGAAATGCCTCAGATTTACACCAAAAGACACTCCATATAAACTCAGCAGTCAGACAGAAGTCACAATCATCACATGTCCTCTCCAAACAAACATCTCACTTCACTCTTGACTAGAAATGAGTAAAAGATTCGAGAGGTTCCCTACACTAATCTGAGTGGTTATATAACAAGAAAAAACCCAATGTTGGTGTAATGACCTTCTTTTCACTCTCACAGACGATAACACCGTTTCTGAATTAGCCGTGGAACTTCAGCATGTTTATTTCGCTCCATGCATAACGTGCACATAATCCGACTGACTCTCGTCTACCTTCCCGCTCCCGTGGCTGCTCTGTTTACTATCCCATAACTCCCTGTGCCCTTAAAGGTGTATTCCCCTACTACTGAACATCACAGTTGACATCTGGGAAAAACTTATGTGAATGCTCAAAGTCCATCTAAAACACAACATAGTCCCCAGTAACATTAAACAATGAATAAATGATGAAACAATACATGAGCGATATAACACACATGTAGATTGGTTACAAATGAACTAACTAAGCATTAACATAAGGAAAGAGGAAGAAACAAATCCAACAGGTAGTAAAGTTATGAGAGGTGGCCCATTCTTTCATCATAGTTATAGCCAGATTTCTCCCATAGGTATCAAAGCGTTTTACACGCATTAAAGGAGATTCAACAGTCTGAGTGGCTGTTGTGGAATTAGCAATATATATTGCATCTAGCAATTTGGCTATGGTGGGGGTAAAAGTTAAATGAGAATGTGACAAGGGTCGATGTTACCACATTATTATTTTGCGGGGAATCAAAAACCCTTAATATGGGACCAACAATCATAATAGTTATTGTAAAGCAACAAATCGTTTCCCTGAGTCCAAACCCCATTGTCCTGAAAGGATGCCATGGGTGTGGCCTGTCAGCTCGGGTCATCTCGGCTAGTTCTGAGGGTGACACAGAGATTCACTCTACACGTCACTTGTTGGTAGCTTGGCATGCAACAGGTGCAGGAGGGCACTATTTCATCCCTCATTGTTGTGGCCCTGGCGTAATTGGACGGTCATTGTCACTCGGGTCTGGAGGCCGTTTGCAGTGGTTAGCGTGTATCCACGTAGCCCTTTCAGCGACCTTAACCGCTGTCTGTGTGGTTAGCAGCACTTGGTGGGGCTTCCTCCAATGTTTCCTTTTTAGGTCCTTTATCAGAACCCAAACTCCTGGCTTCAGGTTGTGCAGCTGACTCTCTGTTGGCTGTGGAAGTGCTGCTCTCGCCTGCATGTGAATAGAATTCAGAATTTTGTTTAGTTGCACACAATAGTTAAGCATTACATGCTTCATGAGGTCTGAGTTGAGGACCCGCCTTTGCTACCATGGAGGCATATGCCTTTCCTGTAGGGAAAACTTCAACCCACTTAGAAAACATATCAACAATCACAAGACAATAATTCTTTCCCTCACATGGTGTTAATTCAATGAAATCCATCTGCAGGTGATCAAACGGGTGGTGAGGGGGAGGGTGGCTCGAGGCTTGTGTGGTTTGCCCTCTTGCAGCATTTTTTTTTCAAACAAATTAAATATTTTGAACAAAAATTTCGGGGAACAATTTGTGAAGCCTCTCGTAAACCAGTGTTTGTTTACTGCATCCACCATCCCCCCTTTTGACACATGGTCCTCTCCATGTGCCAATTTGCATAAAAGGAAACAAACACTTAGGCAGGCAAGGACGTCCGTCCTCAGACTGCCATATGTCATTTACATATACTATACATCCAGCTTTTTCCAGGCTGATCTCTCTGTCTTACCAGCATGGGCTTGTGCCATTACCAAATCTGCTAAAGTGGCAACAGGAGTATCAGTCTGTTGTGGCATCTGCAATACATTCTCCTGTTGTCCCGCTGATTTAGCGGCTGCATCCGCTCGAGCATTACCTTGTGATACTGGGTCATTGTCAGTAGTGTGAGCCACACTTTTGCGGACAGAAACGGCCGTGGAGAGTGTAATGGCAGTTAATAGTTCATCAGTTAAAGGCCCATGTGATATGGGCTTGCCTGTAGATGTTAAGAACCCCCGTAATTTCCATAATGTGCCAAAATCATGTACAACTCCATATGCATATCTGCTGTCAGTGTACACAGTCAATGATTTTCCTTCTGTTAGTTTGCAAGCCCGGGTTAATGCGATCAGTTCAGCTGCCTGCGCAGACAAATGATGTGGGAGGCGTGCATTTTCAGTGGTGTCATGATCATCCACTACTGCATATCCAACTTCATTTTGCCCTGTGTGTGGATTTTTTTCTAGCAGATCCATCAACATACCACTCATAGTCAGAGTTGGTGAGAGGTGTTTCCTTTAAATCCACTCTCGGGCTGCATACTTGCACTATCGCGACCAAACAATCATGAGGTTCCCCATCGTCAGCAGCAGGGAGCAGGGTGGCAGGATTTAGAGCTGTACAGCGTTTGACTTCGACATTGGGCATAAGAGGGTGTTGTTGTACCTCAACCAGCACGTTGGGGACAGGTGGGCCGTTTTCTGCTCTAGCAGAATAGAGGCCACCGAACGAGGTACTAATAGTGTGACTTTTTGACACCCAACTATATCCCATGATGCAACTATGGATCTTTCTACTGCTGCTACTGCTCTCAGACAGAGAGGCAAGCCCAATGCCACACTGTCTAATTGAAAAATATGCCACTGGTCACTGCTTTCCCCCATGTTCTTGTAGTAGAACAGAAGTCATGAAGCTGCCTTTTCATCCACAGTCTGTGTGAATGGTCCTTCAGGGACGGACAGTCCCAACGTGGGCGTGGTAGTTAAAGTCTGTTTCAGTCAAATGAAAGCTGCGTCAGCAGCCTCTGTCTACGTCACATTGTCAGTGGAGCCTCCACACACATACACACACACACACACACACACACACACACACACACACACACACACACACACACACACGATTCACACATCCACATGTAATCACATGTGATCACAGATCCACTGTCTACAGGAACCTGTTATCCTCAAAAATAACATCAACTGTTTCTTAGTGCAAGGTTTTCTAATTTTGAGGATGGTTTCCACTACCTTTGAGCTCAATGTTTTTTAGAGATCTCACGCCCTAGGAAATGGACTTTTTCCTGAACAAATTGCAATTTACTCAAGCTAGCTTTGCGGCCTTGTTCTGCTAGCTGTTTCAGCAATGCAATGGTACCAACTTCACAAGCTTGTTTTGCCAACGAACAGATTGTGAAATCTCAGCGCGCCACCTGCTGGAAGCTCTAAACTCTCCAGCCCTGCATGCAAAACCTGAGAGTAGATCACTGGGGACTCAACATAACCCTGTGGCATCCTGGTCCACATATGTCTTACCCTGAAACGCAAAAGCAAACCAATACTGGGAGTCCGTAAATCTCGCATGAATCGCCACTGTGCTGGCTGATTCTGCCCCCTTATCTTTTTTTTTTTTGAATGGGAAAGATAGGCCTCCCCACTGGTGAATGAACACATGGGATAATGACTCCTGCTGCCAGCAAACTGTTAAACACTGGTGTTATACCTATTACTGCCCCTGGTTTGGGTAGATATTGTGTCGGACATGGACGGTACGTGCTCTTGGGTGTCACAGGGAGGGGTTCAGCCCCTTTAACTAATCCCCACATCGTAATTATCTGTAGCCCATAACAATTTGTGGCACTGCTTGCAACTGTGGTAAGTCAATGGTTAATTTGGGGAAATTTCTCCACCCCTTCAACTTGAATTTACTGTTCTGTGTTAAATCCACAGTCGGTTTTCCCATAAAAGTGCTCTGAAATGGGCATCTATATGCTCGCATTCGGGATGAGTATCGCACTTCTTCTCCCCTTGTCTCCCACATGTGGTCTTGTGAACACTGAGTGACCCACAGCCCTAAATCCTCCCACTGGGTGTCAACTGTTTTGACCAGAGGCACATTTGGTGTTGAATTACACACCCAGTGGAGCTGAGTTCCGGTGGGGGTCAGCACAACCGTCAATGCAGACATACAGTGCTGCTTGAAAGTATGTGAACCCCTTGAGCAGTTTAGATGTTTCTGTTGTTTTACCATGATTTTCTTATTTTATCATCACGAGTTTTTATGTATGAAATGTTAGATATATGTTTATCAATTGCATCTACTTGTTCAGTGGGACTTGTTTAAGTAGCCCAAAAACTACATGAAACATGGAATTAGTGTATGTGCAAAAGTAAGTGAACCCCCAGCTGCATTGGTTAAGTCAAGCAGGTAACAGACTCGGGTGAAACACATTTGGGTGCTTAATTAATCATTTAAGCAGACCAATGAAATGAGACATCCTTGGGAAAGGGTTTGGCCTGCACTAATTAAAAGACAGAGGAAACCAACCAAACCACTGTGGTCCCATACAAATCAAAAATGCCGAGAGCAAAGGAGATATCCGAGGACATGAAGAAGAAGGTAGTGACAGCTCATCAGTCTGGGGAGGGATATAAGACCATCTCCAAAAGATTCCAGCTCCATCCATCCACTGTAAGACAAATAATTTACAAATGGACGGCCTTCAACATGACAGCAACTCTGCCTAGAAGTGGACGCCCATCCAAAACTATCACCCAGAAGCACCAGAAAAATAATAAATCAGGTAAAGGCCAACCCACACATCACCTCTAGAGAGTTGCAGACCTTTCTGGTAGCATCTGGGACAAATGTGCATGCATCTACAATCAGACGAAAATTGAATAGCCATGACATTCATGGGAGGGTTGCTAGAAGGAAGCCTCTGCTCTCAAAAAAGAACAAAGCTGCCCGTTTCAACTTTGCCAGAGAGCACTTGGACAAACGAGAGGCCTTCTGGAAGTCCATTCTCTGAACAGACGAGTCCAAAATAGAATTATTTAGTCACAATCAAAACCAACATGTTTGGAGAAAAGCCAACACTGCATATGAAGAAAAGAACCTCCTCCCAACAGTGAAGCATGGTGGTGGAAATGTGAAGGTCTGGGGCTGCTTTTCTGCTTCTGGACCTGGACGACTCCATATTATTCAAGGAACCATGAATTCTCCGGCATATCAACAAATTCTTGACCAGAATCTCCTGCCATCAGTCAGGGAGTTGAAGCTGGGATGAAAATGGATTATGCAACAAGACAATGACCCAAAGCATTCCAGCAAAACTACAAAGGTATGGCTTCAGAGAAAGAGGATTCGTACTCTGGATTGGCCCAGTCAAAGTCCGGACCTTAATCCAATTGAAATGTTGTGGCGAGACCTGAAGAAGTTGGTACATACCAGATGTCCCTCCAACCTCTCTCAACTGGCTGAGTTCTGCAAGGAGGATTGGGCAAAAATCCCCATAAGCAGATGCGAGAGACTGGTTAGTGGTTACAGAAGACGTTTGGTTGAAGTAATGGCTGCAAAAGGAGGAGCCACAAGCTACTAATACAAGGGTTCACATACTTTTGCACATGTTAAATTTTCAGTTTTTGTGAAATAAACCACCTTTGTTGAATTAAATAATGAAAATATATCTCTTTTTGTGTGTGTGTCCATTATTTGGAAGGTGTGCTTTACAAATTGGGATTTGGATGTATGTGTAATAAGCTTATTTTAATGTTTTTTACAAAAACAGTGACCCTGTCTGGAGGGTTCACAAACTTTCAAGCAGCACTGTATGATCATCCCAATACATCCCATCACTAGTTATAAGATCACTTTCTTTTCCTTGCCTGAAGCAAAGTTTTTCAAATCCCTCATCAACTCCGTCACTTACGTTGGCTGCAACATGTAAATCACAATCTTCCATGAACGTGTGCTGTGGTGACATGAACGTGTGTTGTGGTGACATGCGAGTATGTGCCAATTGCAGCAAATCGGGGGTTATTGATCTTGGCCCTGATGGCGACAAATCCCATTGGTGTATGTACAATGGCTTGCCATGCCCTAATTGTACATACTGACCTGGGATGTTTTATACTCTAGTGACATTAATTCCTTCCTCTGCTACAATGCAACACCAAGCCTAGTGCACACATCACATCTCTGGCTAACACATTTACAGGGCAACATTTGGAAAACGGCAAAGTGTTTTTTCTACCACCGTCTTCTGTGATGACCGACAATGGTGTGGTATATAATTCTCTCACTGCAACACCTGATGCCCTACAGTGTCAATATATCTGCCACTCGATTTCCTGGGCTCTTGAAATTCGTTTTTCGCTGCCATTTCTAAAATCATGTCAGATAAATTCTCAATTGCGCTCACTGTCATAGTATTACAGTTAATACGGTAATGTGCACGACAGTGACGGAAACTGTGAGATGTGACTACATGAAAGGGGTCTTATGACAGTAGACTCTGCGTGAAGGTCATATTGCATACATGTGGGCTTACCTGTTAGCTGAATAAAGTAGACACTTAAACCTGCTCTGTTTGACTGGACATTCCATGATTTATTACATGGTGTCAGAAGTGAGGCAAATATTCACAAATATAGTGAATTATGGCAAAGTTTAGCCCACCAGAAAAGTTTAGCTTTGATAAACCGACGGAATGGACTGACTGGAAAAGACGCTTCGAGAGATTCAGAATGGCGACCAAGCTCCACAAGGAAGATGGTGAAGTACAAGTGAGTTCTCTAATATATGCGATGGGGAGTGAAGCAGAGAATATTTTCAACTCTTTCACTTTTGCTGAAGCAGCACACGAGAAGGATTACAATATAGTCATTGACAAATACAACGAGTACTTTTTCCCTAAACGGAATATAATCTGCTAGCGAGCCATTTTCCACCAGCGGGGGCAACAGCCAGGCGAGAAAGCAGAGACATTTATCAGAGGCCTGCGAGTTCGGGATTAACAGGGATGAGAATATTCGTGACTGGATCGTGGTAGGGATTCTAGATAAAGAGCAGTCTCGTAAGTTGCAACTGATGAATGATCTCACGCTAGCACAAACAATACAGTCAGTGCGTCAGTCAGAGACCGTTAACATGCAAATTAGCAAGCAAGGGGAAGCTACAAGCACTGCAGCAGCTGTGCAAGAGGTGCACGCACAGGGCGCGTGGATGAAATGGCAACGTAACGCTAAACTGAAAGGAGGCAAAGACTCCAGAAACACGGAGCGCGGAGGAAAGTGCGGCAGATGTGGAAAAATGCAACACAAAAAATCAGGAAAGATGCGCAGCGTTCAAATCAGCATGCAACAAAAATGGACATTGGGAGAGAATGTGCAAGAGCAAATCGGTGGGTGAAGTTACAAAGACTGATGAGCAGAATGCATACTTTTTGGGATCAGTGAATGCAAACTTGAGTGATAAAAAATGGACAGTGCAGCTTCTCATTTGTGCAACACCAGTGGAGTTTAAGATTGATACTGGAGCAGACGCTAGTGTTATGTGTGAAGAGACTTTCATTATGCTAACTCCAGAGAGAGAATTAAAGCAGACCAGCATTTCACTGTGCAGTCCAGGGGGTCAATTGAATTGTCAAGGGCAATTTCAAGCATGCACCGTACAAGGGCAAGTCATACTCATTCCCAGTGTATGTTATCAGAGGGCAGAGTGTCAATAGCTTACTCAGCCGTTCCACTGCAGCAGAGATGGGCCTTGTGAAGCGTGTCAAGGAGGTCCATAATGCATTTGGAGAGCATGGCACTCTCAAGACAGAGCCTGTAAAGATACACTTAAAGGACAATGCCACACCATATGCAGTGCACACAGCGCGCAGGGTCCCAATACCACTAATGCACAAGGTTAGAGAGGAGCTGCGCCGGATGGAGGAGAACGGCATTATAGAGGAGGTAACAGAGCTGACAGATTGGTGTGCCCCTATGGTGCCCGTCCTGAAAAGGTCTGGAAAAGTGTGAATATGCGTGGATCTAAAGAAATTGAATGAACAGGTCAAGAGAGAGAGATTCATCTTACCTACACCGGAGGAGATCATAGCCAAGCTGAGCGGAGCAATGGTGCTCTCCAGCCTCGACGCAGCCTCGGGATTTTTCCAGATCCCTTTGCACAGCGACAGTGCCAGGCTGATGACGTTCTTCACTCCATTCGCCAGGTGCTGTTTCCGACACTTATTGTTTGGAATAACAAGTGCACCAGAGATATTTCAAAGAAAAATGACAGAGACCCTGCATGGCCTACAGGGGGCAGCTGTGTACATGGACAACATAGTCGTGTACGGAAGGGACATGGAAGAACACGACCTTCGGCTTCAGAAAGTCCTGGAAAGAGTCGAGTCCACTGGACTTACGCTCGACAAGGAAAAGTGTGTGCTGAGGCAGAAACAGCTTCACTTCCTGGGACATGTGATTGATGCTGCTGGCGTGCAACCAGATCCAGCCAAAGTGGAGGCTATCTGAGAGTTTATCACACCAGAGAATGTGCAGGACCTGAAACGAGTCCTTGGCATGGTGAACTATCTCGGTAAATACGTGCCAAACCTATCCACAGTGGGCCAGCCACTGTATGAGCTGCTAAGGTCCAAGACAGCATGGACCTGGGAGCCAGCACAACAGACAGCATTTGAGAGGCTTAAAGAGCTCCTGATGACATCGCCTGTGTTGACATTCTACGACGTCAACAAACCCACCGCAGTCTCAGCTGATGCAAGTAGCTATGGCATGCTACTGCAGCTCCATGGGGAAGACTGGAAGCCAGTAGCATACTGCTCCAGGAGATTGACTGACGTGGAAACCAGATACGCACAGATCGAAAAAGAGTGTTTGGCGTGTGTCTGGGCCTGTGAGCGGTTTGAAAAATACCTCTTATGGCCTCGAGAGTTTCAAACTAGTGACAGACCACAAGCCGTTGGTCCCACTAATGAACAGCAAGGACTTAGACAATGTTCCACTACAGTGCCAGAGACTTCTTATGCGGCTCATGAGGTTTAAACCCATAGCTGAGTATGCACCTGGAAAGACACTCGTTGTGGCAGACACACTGTTAAAGAGCCCTGTGCGCCACATGGAGAACCAGAGGGACACATACTCAGATGTGGAGTGCTACATCGCAGCTGTCATTGAGAACATGCCTGCTACTCCACAGAAGCTGGCCAGCATCAGAGGAGCCACAGCAGCAGATGAGACGCTACAGACGGTGATCAGACACATGAGGTCAGGGTGGCCTGAACACGTGAGTAAAGTCCCAGGTAACATAAGAGAGTATTTTCCAATGAAAAGTGAACTTTCAGAGTTTAAGGGAATGGTTACTAGGGGATGTTGAATGGTAATACCTGAGACATTGAGGACAGACATTCTCGATAGGATTCATGATTGACATCAGGGCCTCACAAAATGTCGAGAGAGGGCAAACGCCTCTGTCTGGTGGTCGGGCATTTCCTCACAGATAAAACACAAGGTCTCGTCATGTCAGTTTTGCTGTGAGTCAAGAAGAGCACAGAAAAGGGAACCATTGATCTCTACTCCGCTCCCTGACAGGTCATGGAAGCGTATAGCTCTGGACCCATTATCTCAGACTACTACTCTACATACGTAGAGATTCTACACATGACAACAACAACCAGTGCTCAAGTCGCTCTGAAGCTAAAAGCAATGTGTGCCTGGTACAGCATATCGGATGTGGTCGTGAGTGACAATGGGCCACAGTTCTCGAGCACCGAGTTTCAAGACCTAGACTGTGAGCTCTATTTTAAACATATCACCTCGAGCCCGCACAATGCACAAGGAAATGGTCACGCTGAAAGGGCCGTGCAGACTGCAAAGAGAATCCTGAAACAGAAGGACCCTCTCATTGCACTCATGTGCTACAGGTCGACTCTCCGTGCAGCACCATGGGAGCCAGCCCAGGTGAGCTCCTAATGGGCCGAAAGATCAGGACGACGCTTCCTACCCTCGAGAGGAAACTGCAACCTAGATGGCCTAATTTGCAATGGATCAAGCAGAAGGACAAGGCCGAAAAGAAGAAGCAAGCCTTCTATTATAACCAACGTCACGGGGTGAGATCCCTAACTCCACTGCAGCCAGGTGGTCATATTCTCACCAAGCTGGACCACCAGAAATCCTGGACAACTCCTGCAGTAGTGACCAGTGAGAGTATCACACCACGCTCTTACCTCATCGAGACACAGCAGGGTGGAACGTTCCGGTGTAACCGTCGCCATCTCCAGGTGATGCCTGCTCCAGAGTCAGCTGGGAGCATAGCGCCTGTCTCACCTGTTTGCAAGGATGCCAGTCAAAAGCCTAACGATACAGTTGGACAGGGGACTGGTCCACACACCCCCAGTGTCAGCATACATGCTGGTACAGAGCAACTGTCACAGACCAGGTCTGGATGGGTCATTAAACCAGTTGTTAGACTGGACTTGTGAGTGACTGTGTTCTCACATCTCATGGCCTTTGGGGGGGATATACATTTATGAAAATAGGGGGGAAGAAAAGGGTGAACAAAAGAAAAAAAAAGAGTTCCAGATGGTAAACTATATAACTAAGGAGTTATTTGGAAATGTCAAAAGAGTTCCAGAGTGTAATAGGTTGTGAAATGTTAAACTGAATGTTGAAGCATTATTGTTGCTCCCAGTGTGGTAAGTTTTATTGATGCTATAGAGGAATAGCACTGTTTACATAATGTTTAAAATAATGTTATATCTGTTTACTTTAAAGGTGAAAGAAAAACTAAAAGGGGGAGATGTCATAGTATTACAGTTAATACGGTAATGTGCACGACAGTGACGGAAACTGTGAGATGTGGCTGTACATGAAAGGGGTTTTACGACAGTAGACTCTGCGTGAAGGTCATGTTGCATACATGTCAACTGACCTGCTAGCTGATTAAAGTAAACACTTAACCTGCTCTGTTTGACTGGACATTCTGTGATTTATTACACTCCCCTTTTTCATATTGAATGCACTCTGGCTGTCGTGTTAATGTATGTGTTGGTGTGTGTGTGTGTGTGTAGTGTCGGGGGTGCAGTCAACAGACTCCGGAATCTCGTCCTTCCCCGCCGTCAGCCACGCTTCATCTTCAATGTACACACGGCGTGTGTAGCCCATGGGTCCCTGTTTCCTCCTTGGCTTGGTACAGTCTTTTGACCAATGATCAGGGGTCCCACAGTTCCAACACCCCTTGTCTTGAGGGCCTGCATTGCGGGGTCCTCTACGCGGAGCTCGGCCTCTGCTCCGGGGGGGGCACCGCACCCTCTGCTTCCCTCTCTGCCTCTATGGGGGTTCTGCTGAGTCTGGAAGTGTGCCAGCTGCGCCATTTGAGGTTTATCAGACAACCGGACCTTGGCTCGTTGTGCTTTTATCTCTTCGAGTTTCACATTGTCCTCAACATGGATGGCATATTCTTGAACAGCAGTGAAATGTCCTCTGTCCCAGCCCACACAGTGTTTGCGTACCTGACGGCTACGTTCTTCGTCCATGCCCTCCAAAAAAACAGGCCTTAAGTTGTTGTTCATATGGGGAGTCATTTTGATCATTGGGCGGCGCTGGTGGTGCTAGACCGCTGTTTTCCCCGAAAACTTTTGTCAATCTGACCAAAAAGTCAGACACAGTCTCTCCAGGCTGCTGTCTAAAGTCTTTTATTGTCCCCATCTCATGGTGGCCGGGAAACTGTCTCTCAGTCTGCCACATAGTCCCTCTACATGGCGTCGGTAATTGGCATTGTCTGCCCAGTCATAATGGTCATTTTCTTCTGGCCAGCCCCCCTGGACTTGGCCCCATTTCAACATCATGCTGTGTATTAAGAGGGATTTGATTTCTCTCAACGTCGGTCTGTGTTGATGTACAATTTCGAGCAACATATTGGTGCTTGTTCTTCCAGCAATGGGGCTGGCTGTTTCAGACTCGCCTTGTGAGGAGGACACAACCTCGGTCGTACTTGCCTTGTATGGGGGTCGGGCGGTCGCTGGCCTTTGCGTGATGGGCTCTGCGGTTGCAGCCAGCGGTTCTCGGGCCTCTGGATATAGACAGGCAGGCTGTCGTCGGTCTGCCGCAGGTTGCCGCTGATCTGCAGGTCTCTGATGAACGGCTGAGATGGGGAGGAGATCCAGGTCCTTCTGTGAAAGCTGAGGACAGTGTTTAATTATCCCCCCCACCCTTCAATCTCTTGTCTCACTATTCTTTTGCCTGTCTTTTTTTTTCTCAGCCTCTGCTTCCCACATCATTAACATCCTCCAATCTATTTTACCTTTACCTTTCTACTTCTCATATTTATCTTTTTTTATATAGTTCGGTATATCTGTTCTTTTACTGATGTTCCCCTGCTCAACGGATGACTGCCGTGATGTATCAACGTTAACACTCGGACTTGAGTCTCGGTTAACTTCAGCTCAACGGATAACTGCCTTGACGTTTAAATCAACGTTAACACTCGGACTTGAACATCAGTATAACCTTCACTCCACGGATAACTGCCTTGATACATATACACAGAACCTCTTTTTTTCTCTCTTCCTAATTTTTTCCCTCTTTCAGCTGGTTTACAGTAAAACTACCAGTTTCAGGAAATCTAAATTTCTTTCCCTACATTGAAAGCTGATTACAGGAGTCACCACCATATTTTTCACATAATTTTCTCACATCCTGTCAAACAAGACTTGTCAGTCAAAGGTTTGCTTTGGTTTTTGCCCATACTGTTATCCTGCAGTCACTCTCTTACCCGGAAATTTCCTGTACCGACAATTCAGTTGACATATGTCATTACCTTCAGACGTCTCCACGTGGTCTTCAATACTGTATCCTCATTTAAATAAACAATTCCTCTCCCCACAATCGCACAACTCTCTTCTCAACCCCAGGAGTCGACTACGAACTATCCTCGGGGGAGGTAGACTTTCTGGGTCTTAGGCGATTTTTCAATCCCTTCACCAGACTGGCCGGCCAGATTCCGCGCAGAGAGTGGGTCAAAGAAGAATATGAGCTGGGCTTCCCAGGCGAGCCCCCAAACTGTCATGGCAATTATTGAATTCCACGCTGACAGAAATGAAGAACGAGACAAAAATCTCTTACAGTATTGTCACACGATTTTAATATATGTTCATGAACAGACGCAACCAAGCCCAGGTGCCCGAATGTGCACCGATCAATACAGTACAGTCTCTCTTATAGGACAGTTGTCTGTTCTTCCCCTCCTTATAGCACGTCTTCCAGCTCTCATCCACCAAGGCCATTTCTCCAATTTACTACGTACAGACTTGCTACACTCAGTGAGTCTCCCATACAGTCAACAATTAACAATAGGCCCTTATTTGTGCACCTGGAGAAGACACTTTATAAGACCACCTTTGTTCTACTACACATGGACTTCAAGCATCCATCTAAGCAATGTAAGGTCATGGTGAAAGATTAAAAGTAAGCAAACATCAAATATGAATTGCCCTCACAGTCCTATACAGTTCGGACCACTGAGGACATCGTCTGGAGGAGACACACAGACCAACTTCTTGCTGCAGCAACAGCATCTGGGAGCACTGCACCACCACTACCAGTGGTCTGTGCTGAGCTATACGAGCAGGACAACCAGCCCAACCCACACTCACCCAGAATGCACCAGGTCACACAGAAGCTGCTTCTTCTGGGCCCACCTCTTCAGCAGTTTCAGAGACAGAACTGTCGTCATGCTCCACACCGACGTCTGCCCCTGTTGCACCCCTTGTAGATCCGCCAGAGGCCGGTGCTAACCGCCAGTATCCTCAGAGAGAATGGTGGTCTCTTAAACGCCTAGATTTATAGTAGCCACACACAGAAGAATGGGGCAGAATAATCCCCAGGGTTATGGCAGGGTCTGAGTAGTCCACCTCATTTCCTTTAAAAAAATAAAATAAAAAGGACTATTGTTGCTTGTCACTGGGAGTAAAGGGGACTGTTAATTCTTATTGTTATTTTGTAATTGAACAGTTTTGATTCCAGGGATTTGAGACATTTTAGTTACCATGGGCAACATAGTGTTTACATGTCATGATAGTGGCTTATTTGGTTACAGGTGTTCTGATATTAGTGATGCCATATGTTCATTAAGTGGGGAGGAGATGTTATATATTGTGATTATACCTGGTCCGTTGCTACCACCTATAGGCGGACTATGGTATTGATATTACGGGTGACTTGAAGTGTCATGTGACAGTTGTGAATAAAAATTACCGGCTGTCGTGACGGTGAATTTCGAATCCGTCCCCCGACTGATTTATGTTGTAAACCTAGCAGTATAAGTTGGGCAATACTCTAAGGAAGATACAACAGTATGTAACTGTTAGTCTAACGTTAGCTAACATAAATTAAATCATAAAAATCCTGTCGTCAGTGTAGTCTAATGCTTGTTTGCTTTTGTCATTGGGAACCCTGTGCTCCATCCACCAGTTATACTGTGTGACCGCTGACAATGTTTCTACATATTTAACGATGATGCATTGGTGATTAAAGTAGTCTATATGTAGCCGGGTGGTAAATCTGTTAAATATGTTAAATGATTTTCCACTTAAATTTAGTATAGTTTAACTGTTAATATATGTAATTGTTACACTGTCAAGCCATGTAAAATGTCATTTGATGTATTTAAATTGTGAAGCAGATTGTGAGTGTATTTTTATAGTTTTGGTTGTCATTGCATGTTTTGTCCAGTAAGTGGCAGTGTTGCGGACTTTCGTTGTAGCTCCGTGCAGGTTATCCAAGTGCATCTTGGGTATTCTTTCTTTTTTTCTTGTGTGGGGCACCTGAAGATTGCGGTGTGACGGTGCTCTGACTCCGCGGTGAGTGGGGGTAAATATCTTGTGAAATATACCTGTAACATTATTCCAAACAATATTATATGTCGGTAATTTGACAAGATGGTTTGATTTAGACGCTACTGGAGTTGATGTTCGGTGATTTTGGGCGCGAGCCGTCGACCACTGTTCGCCATTGCAGGCATGACAAGGTAATGTTGGCGTGAATAAAGCCACACCATGCCATTGTATTTGGGCAGTAAGGGAAATGTAAAGGTTTTATATGCATTTTAATTCTGTTTAAAGGTAACCGACTGAGTGAGAAGTTGCGCGATCTTCAGGAAGTTCCACATGTCTTTGTTAAACCCTGTTTAACATACATAGTCCACTGCCGTATTTTGCACCGTATGTTGTATGTTGTATTTATTTTCCTTTTAAAATCTTTTCTGTTAAACTTGCCATTTCTGTGAACATTTATGAGCTGTTTGCTCGAAAGACACAGGAATTTATGCACTCAGTAAAACGATCTGCATTCGAAGGTTCAAACAATAAAATTAAAGCTACAAGAACCCCGGAAGTAATTGTGTCCTGTGTGGTATCTAATTCCACGGGCTACATATACATACAAACACCCTATCCGAATGTTGATTTGGGTAACATACGAGATGACATGATACTTGTTACAATTAACATGATTTTGGTGACTGTATATGATTTTATTGAGTGTTAATTAATGCCATGATGCCTGTCTTTTGTGACTAGATTTCCAAGCTATGCCCACCTAATGGCGTTTTGGTTTTTCCATTTATAGATATAGCCAGTCACTCACTCATTAATAGTTGTTTTCTTACCTTCGTAATTGTGAATGTAGGATGATTTGCAAGCTATGACCACCTGATGGTGTTTTGGTTTTGATTGAGCCTTCTGTGTTGTTATATGCTTTTGTTAGGAACTGAGTCACCCAGAATCCTAGATGTTATGTTGAAGGCATGTGCTGAGGTCAGAGGTCGGGACGTACGAACAGGGAGTCTGGCTTGTGGAATAAATAGAAGCTTCAGCGTGAATTTGGAAAAGGTCTCGGTCCATTCATTTAAAACAACAAACAAAACATGGTACCAGGAGTAAAACTACAGTGAGGTGTAAATTGTGACGAGCGACATGGAGTCCTTAAAACCAGTTTGAAACTTACCGGGAATGTCGACAGCAAATGTTGGACCTTTAAGCAACAGTTTCAACTGTGCCTCCCGGCCATGGGACTGGAAACAAAGCCGGATGCTAGGAAGGCAGCGTTACTGCTAGCAGTAGCAGGCCCACAAGCCATTGAAGCGTACAATACTGTAGCGAATTCGGGGGACAACGTAACCATAGGAACTGCCGCGGCCGGGAAGCGAACCCGTATCGCCCGCACCGCAGGAGACATCACTAACCCCTCGACTAAGGGGTCAGACCCGCCAGCCAGCGGCCGGCGTGTCTACTTATCCATGCACGTTACAATACTTTCGTGTATGAAAATGAAGATGACAAAGAGAAACTCGATAAAGTTGTAGCCGGGTGGTAAATCTGTTAAATATGTCAAATGATTTTCCACTTAAATTTAGTATAGTTTAACTGTTAATATATGTAATTGTTACACTGTCAAGCCATGTAAAATGTCATTTGATGTATTTAAATTGTGAGGCAGATTGTGAGTGTATTTTTATAGTTTTGGTTGTCATTGCATGTTTTGACCAGTAAGTGGCAGTGGCGGACTTTTATTGTAACTCCGTGCAAGTTATCCAAGTGCATCTTGGGTATTCTTCCTTTTTTTTCTTGTGTGGAGCGCCTGAAGATTGCGGTGTGACAGTGCTCTGACTCCGTAGTAAGTAAGGGTAAATATCTTGTGAAATATACCTGTAACATTATTCCAAACAATATTGTATGTCGGTAATTTGACAAGATGGTTTGATTTAGACCCTACTGGAGTTGATGTTCGGTGATTTTGGGCGCCAGCCGTCGACCGCTGTTCGCCATTGCAGGCATGACAAGGTAATGTTGGCGTGAATAAAGCCACACCATGCCATTGTATTTGGGATGTAAAGGTTTTATTTGCATTTTAATTCTGTTTAAAGGTAACTGACAGAGTGAGAAGTTGCGCGATCTTCAGGAAGTTCCACATGTCTTTGTTAAACCCTGTTTAACGTACATAGTCCACTGCCGTATTTTGCACCGTATTTTGTATTTATTATTTCCCTTTTTTTTTAAAATCTTTTCTGTTAAACTTCGCCCATCTGTGAACATTTATGATCTGTTTGCTCGAAAGACACAGGAATGTATGCACTCAGTAAAACGATCTGCATTCGAAGGTTCAAACAATAAAATTAAAGCTACAAGAACCCCGGAAGTAATTGTGTCCTGTGTGGTATCTAATTCCACGGGCTACATAATTTTGGTACCAGGAGTGGGGTGTAGCTAAAACATTTTTTTTAAATTGGCAACAGAGTGGCTTATTTTTACTTAAAAAAAAATACGGCAGTGGTGAAGATTGCTGGTGACGTCCGTTGGTGTTGAGTCTGAAGCCATCCTGCTGTGGAGGTGGTGACCAGCGAGAGACAATGTGAGGGCCTCTAAGAGGTTCTGGTGCTTCCTGTTTCACACGACTCAGCCGTACCAGCGCAGAGGACTCCAGCGCTAACTTCAGCTACAAAGACCAAGATCCAGCAAGGCTCCAAGTTAAAGACTGTCCTTGTAGTATCCTTGAACCAGGTTTTGAACTAAATATCCTCATTTATACTGGACTGAGTAAAGATTAATATATCATTATGTCTAGTGATTCTGGTGATGAAGGGAGTTCACGTAATGATAATGGCCACACCTCAGGTGGCATAATGGGTATAGGTGAAGGTGCTACAAAAGAAATGCAGACCACCATGCAAGAGCTTGCCAGACTGCGAGATGAGCTCACCAGGTTAAATGGTGAAGCAAGGGCTCAGAGAGCAAGTGATAACAGTGCACCCACACGTTCATACATCTACGTTCCAAGAGAACGCCAGATCCAAGCATTTAGCGGGGAGTGTGGTACAGACGGGAGATCTGTCGAAGAGTTTATTGAAGAGGTTGAAAGGGTTTTAAGATACAGAGAGCAAACAACAGAAGAACAATGTGACTATATACTATCTCTATTGCATGGCCCTGCATTGGAAGAGGTGCGACTATGCATGAGGGGTCAGTCAGTGGGGCCCAGTGATTTATACTCTTACCTGAGCAATGCATTTGGGGAAAAGCGCAGTTCCACACAGCTTTTGCAGACCTTTTACAACCGTAACCAAACTGATGGAGAAGACCTCCGTGACTACTCCCATGCACTATCCCAGATTTTGAGCTCTGTAGTGAAACAGTCCACAGATGTAATACCTAATGAGAAAACTGTGCTCAGAGACCGGTTTATTGAGGGTTTAAGAGAAGCAGCACTCAGGCGTGAACTCAGGAAAATGGTTAGGGACAAACCAGAGAGCAGTCTTCTAGATGTGAGGAACGAGGCCCTCCTGTGGGAGATGGAGGACAGCAGGTCTCATCGTCCCAGGGTCATAAAGAGCAACCAAGTTACATCAGAGGTTCCGGAAACCCAGTGCTCTATTATTAAAACAAACAATGACCAAGGTATTGCATTAAATGATGTTCGGAGAGCAGTAGCCCATCAAGAAAAACAGCTAGCAGAGTTAGGCAAAACACTCGCTGATCTAGCCTTTGCTGTAGGTGAACTGAGTAAGCGCAGCACTCAACAGACATTCCTAGAGCCCAAGCCACGACCTAGACCCCAGCCAAAGTTCACACCAGATGGTCAGCCTATCTGTTTCAAGTGTAGAGGCATAGGTCACATTGCAAGAAAATGCTCACAGGCCAGAGGGGGTCAAGGGGACGCAACACCTAGTTCTTATGTAGTGCAGGAAAACTCGCACCCTCAGTTGTCATGAGCCACACAACTCGAGGGGAGGAAGCTGGCTCACCAAAAGAGACTCCAGACAGAAGCAGGATCTTAGAGCGTGCAGTCGGAGAATGTAAAACTGTTGAGGTGAAACTACGAGGTGTTACAGTGTCCTGCTTACTTGACACTGGTAGCCAGGTCAGTACAATTTCTGAGAGTTTTTTCAGGGAACACCTGTCAGTGAAAGGTGAAGACATTCACCCGGCATTTGAGTGGTTAAAGATCACTGCAGCTAATGGATTAGACATACCCTATATGGGCTATGTGGAGCTTGATGTAGAAGCCATGGGTCTGACTATCCCAGAGCGAGGTTTTCTGATAGTTAAAGATTCTGAACACTCTTCCTCTGTTCCAGGTCTAATAGGGATGAACATTGTCAAAAAATGCAGAGAGCTAGTACACACTGAGTTTGACACCACACTGCAGGAGAGGTTTGACTCAAACTGGAGAGAGGCTTTTAATCATCTTCATGCAGTACATGCAACAGACAGACTCTCTTTCGCTAGGGTAGCTGGTAAGGATGTAGTCCATATACCTGCTTCATCTGCTGCTACAGTTATGGCTAGGGGACTCAGGACCGTGAGTGAGGATGGTTCTTTTTTGTTGCTGGAGTCTGTGGGTGTCCCCGTTCCTGGAGGTTTGGTTGTTGTGCCTACTTTGGTTTCATCGGGCAATCACATTTTTCCAGTCCGAGTCATGAACATGTCTGATGAAGATATCTGGCTAGGGCCACGGACTAGGCTAGGGGTTTTGACTCAGGTAGACTGTGTGAAAAGTGATGAGCTTTGTGAGGTACAGTTCCAGAGAATCTCAGCAGACACTGAACAAGTGAGTATCAGTGAACACCCCGAAACACCGACAGATGTGCAGGAAATTCTCGGCAAGCTCAATTTTTGTGGTAGCCCAGAACAGCAAGCACAGCTGACTTTGTTACTGGAGAAGTACTCTTTTGTGTTTGCAACAGAAGATGAAGATCTAGGCCACACTGACAAAGTACAACATGAGATCCATCTGACAGATGACATACCTGTAACACAGCCATACAGACGAATCCCACCCACACAGTACAGTGAAGTCAGGGAACATATTGGCAAGCTGCTTAAAAAAGGGGTCATTCAAGAAAGCTCTAGTGCTTATGCTTCGCCCATAGTACTAGTGAGAAAGGCAGATGGTAGTCTGAGGCTATGTGTTGATTACAGGAAACTCAACTCAAAGACAAGACGTGATGCATTCCCGCTCCCGAGAATTGATGAGAGTTTTGATGCGCTGAGAGGGGCAAAGTTCTTTTCGACCATAGATCTGGCGAGCGGATACCACCAGGTAGCTATGCATGAGAGAGATCGGACTAAGACTGCATTTACTACACCGTTTGGTCTGTATGAGTACGTGAGAATGCCTTTTGGTGTTTGTAACGGTCCAGCTACATTTCAGAGACTTATGCAAGTTACTATGAATGATCTCATTTTTCAGATACTCCTGGTCTACCTAGATGACATCTTGGTTTTTTCAGAGACATTTGAGCAGCATTTGGAGAGACTTGAGACTGTGTTTAAGAGCCTGGCAGAGACGGGCCTTACGGTGAAGTTGCAGAAGTGTGCTTTTCTACAACAGTCAGTAAAGTTTTTGGGTCATCAGGTGTCAGCAGAAGGTATAGGAACTGACCCCTCCAAGATCTCTGCTGTTAAGAACTGGAAGGTCCCAACCACTGCCAAAGAGCTGCAGTCGTTCTTGGGTTTCTGTAGTTACTACAGGAGATTCATTCGAGGCTTCTCACAGATTGCCGGGCCACTGCATGACCTAGTCAACAAATGTTCAGGTGTGAAAAAAACAGGGAAAGTAGGTCACCAGTTTTGTAATATGTGGACACCAGAGTGTGACTCTTCCTTTGAGCAGTTAAAGGAAAAACTTACCTCTGCTCCCATTTTGGGTTTTGCCGATTTCACACAACCATTTGTAGTTGAGACAGATGCTAGTCAGCATGGATTAGGCGCTGTATTGTGTCAGCAGCAAGGTGACACCAGACGTGTCCTAGCATATGCTAGCCGCAGACTACGCCAGGCTGAGAAGAATGACCGAAATTATAGTAGCATGAAGTTGGAGTTGCTTGCCTTAAAATGGGCAGTTGCTGAAAAATTCAGGGGTTACTTGCTTGGTTCAAAGTTTGTTGTCCTGACTGATAACAATCCCCTCTGCCACCTCAAGACAGCCAAGTTAGGTGCTATAGAGCAGAGGTGGGTAGCGCAACTGTCTGTTTTTGATTTCGAGGTTAAGTACCGTCCTGGTTGCAGTAATGCCGCTGCAGATGCTCTCTCTAGGCAGGAGTTTGCAGGGGAGCCTGAAACAGACCCTGACTCGGATTTTGACGACTGTATCACTGTGTGTAACCTGATTGAGCGAGGAACAGTTCTGGATCCTGGTCTTGTCTCTAGAGGTCTGGAGTGTTACAAAGTGAGACAGATCCGTGCTGGGGAGTCGAGGTCTGGTGAGACAGGTACTAAACAGGGCAACACCCCCACACTGCCAGGTTATACCAGAGAGGAGCTGGTAGGTTTTCAGGCCGGTGACCCCACCCTAAAAGAGTTTAGGGCATTTTGGGATCGGGGGAGGAGGCCCTGTCCCAGAGAGAGAGCAGCCCTGTCTAGTCAAGTGAAAAGATTGTTGAAACAGTGGAGATGCATACAACAACGAGAAGGGTTGTTGTACAGGGTTATCACAGACCCACGTCATGGAGAAGTGTGCAGTTACTCGTGCCTAGTTGTTTGAGGGACCAAGTTCTAGAAAATGTACATAACAACATGGGACATCAGGGCATAGAGCGCACTGTAAACTTGCTAAGAGGGAGGTGTTTTTGGGTAGGGCTATGCGAGGATGTTGAAAGCTGGGTTAAAAACTGCGAGCGGTGCATTTTGACCAAGATGCCTCAGCCAAAAATCCATGCTCCAGTTCAGGCATTCCTGGCCTCCCGACCTCTAGAAGTGGTGGCTGTTGATTTTACAGTGTTGGAGGCAGCTTCAGATGGCCGTGAAAATGTCCTTGTTGTGACCGATGTGTTTACAAAGTTCACACAAGCGTATGCTACCAAAGACCAGAAGGCTGACACTACAGCTAAAGTTTTGCTCAGGGAGTGGTTCATGAAATATGGGGTCCCAGAGAGACTGCACTCAGACCAAGGTCGAAATTTCGAGAGTGAAATTATAGCAGAGCTGTGCAAACTCTATGGGGTTAAAAAGACACGGACAACTCCCTACAGGCCACAGGGAAACGGTCAGTGTGAAAGATACAATCGCACACTCCATGACTTGTTAAGGACACTCCCACCAGAGAAAAAAAGCGTTGGCCAGAGCATCTGTCTGAAGTAGTATATGCCTATAATGTCACTCCTCATTCCACCACAGGGTACTCGCCTTATTATTTGCTTTTCGGGGTACAGCCACATCTCCCAGTAGATGCTTTATTAGGGCGTGAGTGTGTGTCAGACAGGAAACAGGATTGGTTGTCTGTTCATCAGGAGAGACTCCGACAGGCACATGACAGAGCCAGAGAGTACTCAGAGCAGAAGGCAGCTGAGAGGATCTCACTGCAAAATGAGAAGGTGTATTGTCCTCCTGTGGACATTGGTCAGTTGGTTTTCCTACGTCACAGACCCCCAGGTAGACATAAGATTCAGGACACATGGACCTCAACAGTCTACAAGGTAGTTGACATCCAGGGTACCACACACACTGTTGAACCTTTTGAGGGAGGTCCCATTAAAAGAGTTCATAGGTCAGAGTTGCGACCTTGTGCGAAACCAGTTCCCAAACCAAGAACTAGAACTAGGTTACAGACCACTACACAGCCTGTAGCTGAGGATGAGCCTGAGTCACCTGAGGCTGATTTGGTTATTGTTGAGGAAGTCATCCCTCGCCGGCTTGTGCAAGTACCTAACCTGCCTCTTGCAGCAGAAAGTGTTAGTTTACCTGTGACAGCACCCACAGATGAGAGTGACGGTGAAGGACCTGAGAAAGGTTATTCAGATATGAGAAATTGTGGCACAGAAACAGAATGTGTTAATGATGTGCATCCAAACGTTAGCGACAGTGACTTGCCCATTATTGAAAACAGGGACAGGCCCGCACTAACAGAGGATGCTGGTGGAGCAGGACGTAGAACCTATGCACCTAAACCTGCCATTAGGAAAAGCAAGCGGGAAATGGCTGGATCTCATTCAAACCCATTTCATCTGCCAAAGACAGCCTCATGCAGTCTCAGTCAGCACAGACATGGTCTCTAAGGTTTTGACAAGCCTGGGTGCTGCTCTCTTTGAAAAGGCCTTGCAGGGAGTATTTGAGTCAGTTCATGTTTCGTAGTCACCGAGGACGTTGACTATATTTGCAGGGGAGTATGTAGCCGGGTGGTAAATCTGTTAAATATGTTAAATGATTTTCCACTTAAATTTAGTATAGTTTAACTGTTAATATATGTAATTGTTACACTGTCAAGCCATGTAAAATGTCATTTGATGTATTTAAATTGTGAGGCAGATTGTGAGTGTATTTTTATAGTTTTGGTTGTCATTGCATGTTTTGACCAGTAAGTGGCAGTGTTGCGAACTTTTATTGTAACTCCGTGCAAGTTATCCAAGTGCATCTTGGGTATTCTTCCTTTTTTTTCTTGTGTGGAGCGCCTGAAGATTGCGGTGTGACAGTGCTCTGACTCCGTAGTAAGTAAGGGTAAATATCTTGTGAAATATACCTGTAACATTATTCCAAACAATATTGTATGTCGGTAATTTGACAAGATGGTTTGATTTAGACGCTACTGGAGTTGATGTTCGGTGATTTTGGGCGCGAGCCGTCGACCGCTGTTCGCCATTGCAGGCATGACAAGGTAATGTTGGCGTGAATAAAGCCACACCATGCCATTGTATTTGGGATGTAAAGGTTTTATATGCATTTTAATTCTGTTTAAAGGTAACTGACAGAGTGAGAAGTTGCGCGATCTTCAGGAAGTTCCACATGTCTTTGTTAAACCCTGTTTAACGTACATAGTCCACTGCCGTATTTTGCACCGTATTTTGTATTATTTCCCTTTTTTTAAAATCTTTTCTGTTAAACTTGCCACATCTGTGAACATTTATGATCTGTTTGCTCGAAAGACACAGGAATGTATGCACTCAGTAAAACAATCTGCATTCGAAGGTTCAAACAATAAAATTAAAGCTACAAGAACCCCGGAAGTAATTGTGTCCTGTGTGGTATCTAATTCCACGGGCTACAAAGTGTTAGATAAATTTGATGCTCATTGTTGTCCAAAGGAAAATGAAACATACGAGAGATATGTATTTCGTTCACGTGTGCAGCAACAACGTGAGCCTTTTTTTTTAAATTTATTTCTAATTTTTCCCTTTTTTCTCCCAATTTAGTGGCCAATTGATCCCTATTTTAATTCAAACACCCACCCTCGTATTGCATGCGTTCGCCAACTGCATCTCTCCGGCCGGCAGTCTCGAAGGAAAGCGCCTCCCCACTTTCGTGACAAGGCGAATCCAAGCCGAACCACTGTTTTTCCGACACACACAGAGACGCATTCACATGACGAACACAAGCCGACTCCGCCCCCCTCCCGAAGACAGCGTTGCCAATGATTGCTGCTTCATCGAGTCCGGCCATAGTCGGATCTGACGAGACCGGGGCGCGAACCCCAGTCCCCAGTGGACAACTGCATCGACACCAAGCCGATGCTTAGACCGCTACGCCACCGCGGACTAGAACGTGAGCCTTTTGATAGCTTTCTGGTTGACCTGAAGCTAAAGGCACAGTCATGCAACTTTGCTACACTGAAAGACTCCATGATCTTGGACCAGATAGTTTTTGGAGTAGAGGATAAAAAGGTCAGAGAAAGGCTACTGAGGGAAACGGAGCTAACGCTAGAAGGAGCTTGTTAGTGGGATAATTTGGAATGGCTAGTGTGATGAGAACTACAGTGCCCAGCATGCTGTGTACGTAAGAGGAGGGGCACGCAACCATATGTTTTAGCGCGGTTCTGTACTGGGGCATTCTGGGGATTGTCCGGGTCGGGGACTGGAAGCAGATGGCTGAATAAAGCACGTTATTAATCGCGACTCCCTTGCCTGTCGTTTATGCACGTGACAGCTAGTTTGTCTTAGGTAGAGAGTAAACAGGATGGTGTGTCGGTCAGAACACAGGAATGAAGAGGAGACTTGGACTTCGTTTGTGTGAACTGTATTGAAATCCAGCATAAATTATATCGAGTTCTGCAACAACAAAAAGGGGAATTGCCATTAGGCACTAGCATTGCGACATTACATTTCGAGTAGGCCTATTACTATCATAACGACACAATGGCGACATCTGCTGGAGAGATGAAGAACAACAAAATGGAGTCCGCGTTGGACGATCAACGCAAACGGCCAAACCAACACACGACGGCATAAACTGCACGTTAGCCTATGACAGCTTATAGGGAATCACCTTTGCTAAGCTAGCACTTAACTCAAGGAATTATGCAGGAGATTCTAACATGGAATATGTCTTTCCCACACTTTAGAACCCATGGGTGCGCAGCGAGCTAGCAACTACTACACAGGCCAGCTAAACATAACGAGGCAACTCAGCCTGGAACACTTACTTTTCGTCAGTGACTCAAGGACAAGCTGTATCGCAACAAATGACAAATGAGGAAAATTTCACTATACATGTATACGAGAATTCCAGGGGAAAACTACATGTACTGTGTACTTATAACACGAACACAGTCTCAACGTGTGCTAGGCAAGGCATCTAGCAAAACTACAACTAAACCTAGGCTGCGTCACTCACAGCAGCAGAATCTGGCCAGAGTCTTAAAGGGACAGGCAGCCTTAAAGGGGCGGGCACCTATAAATGTCGGAGCCTTTTTTACAGCCGCCCCCAAATGTGCGGGGCACATTTGCTTCCAACTAAAGGCTCATCAGTCAAGTTCAGGGGGGACTGCGCTCTGCGAAGGTTCATCCTCCCCAGACGGGAGATCCAGCAGTGCCACCAGCCGAGCTACCGGCCGGGTGTACACATGTCCCTTGATGTTTACATCAGCTGATCTGATACACCCATCGTCGCTGCAGTGAACTTTGACTACATGTCCAATGGGCCACCGGGCCAGAGGCAGCTGGGGGTCCACCAGCATCCACGACGGCTTTCTCCAGCAGATTGGGAGGAGAACGGTGCCATTTCTGTCGGGTCTGTAGGCTCGGGAGGTACTCCCGGATGAATCGGGACATGAATTGGTCAGCTAGGATCTGCGAATGCCGCCAGCGTCTGCGGCTCAAGATCTCCGTCTCAGGATAGACCACTTGGGGGAGTGATCCATCAGGCCGCCCCAGGAGCAGACTGTTTGAAGTCACGGGGTCCACGTCCGCGATGTCTGCAGACACATAACCCAGCGGTTTGGAATTGAGGATTTCCTCAACTCCCAGGAGCACCGTGAGAAGGACATCTTCGTGCAGGGGTTGGGCCCCCACACAGGTGTAAAGCGCAGACTTGACTGAACGGACTTCTCTTTCCCACACTCCGCCTAAGTGTGGTGCTGCTGGGAGGTTAAAGCAGAACTTAATCTGCGAGTGGGCAAGCATGAAGGACAGGTGCGTCAGGCCTTCCTTGTCCTCAGTCCTCATGTAGGCTACTGCTCCATAGGCTTGCTCCGAGGCGTCGGCGAAGATGTGCACTTCGCGGGTGGCACCCTCTAGGTTGACGTCTGCAGGTGTGTAGGCACGCGGAAAGGTAAGGAGAGGTAGGGACTCGAGCTCGGCTTCCCAGCTTGACCAGGCTTGCAGGAGTTCTGAGGGCAGGTTAGAGTCATCCCAATAGTATGTACTCTTGTAGATTTTTGTGCCAAAATTTATTTTTTTTGCTGTTTTGGCTTCTATAGGGACCAAACTGTCAGAAAATGATGGGTGGCAAATTTTCAGACCCCCACCCCCTTTCTGAGCGCCCCCTATCCAAAATAGATGGTTCAATATGTGAAGAAAAAAAACTTAATCCCAAGAAAATAGATAGCATAGTTTTTTCTACTGATTCTGTTACCTCTAGGCATGCTTAAGAACATACTAAAAATCTAGGAAAATCTACCTCCTGGAAATGCATCATTTTCAAGATGGCATCCAATATGGCTGCCAGGCGCTTAAAATGGCTATATCTCAGTTTCTATTCACGCCAGAAAGCTGATTTTGGTGTCTAATCTTAGGTTTTTGGGCTCAAGGAATTCAACTGAATCAGTGAAATTTCCATCATTTACTTATTTATTGTCAGATCCAAGATGGTGTCCATCCTACGGCGATGTCCCATTGTACTAAATTATAGTGCAGTATGGTATGTACTCCCGTAGGATTTTTGTGCCAAAATTGCAGAGAGGAGATCCTTGATCGACATAGTGAGCTTCATCTGGGATGGATTTCATATTCTACAGAAGTAGTTGCTCTCTTCTGTCGAGTTTTCTTCTTTAATGACTCATCCATATATCGATCAAAGACAACTCGACCCTCATGCTAGCCAGCCATCATTGTTTTGATGCGTTTGTTAAATGTGTCCTGAAGGTCTGACAGCTTCCGCATGGTTGGTGTCTTTTTCATGCTCTGAAGCACACCCATGGCATCAACTATTAGAACTTTGATAGGGACACCTGGAGGATCTTCTTGCATTGGATCAGGCTTTGGGACAGCTTCAAGGAGCTCTGCCTTGGCATCTTCAATTGCATGCATGAGACTAGCTTTGTCTGTAGGGATGTACAAGGTTCCATCCACAGCACACAGAGAGCGGGGAACCATTGACATTTTATAGTCTCCAATTGTTCCTCAAGTTTGGGAACTAGACTTGGTCGACTGCCTTGGATGATGAGAAATCTTCCAAGCAGTTCACGTTCCTCACGCAACTTGATGACCTTGTCTCCAACACGTACCTTTGTTTTCTCCATCCAGTTTGAAAAGGTCTTCAACTTGAGTTTCTTCATTTTGTCCCACACAGAGTGTTGACGTAGCGATCAAACGTTCAGAAACAAACTCCTCAAACCGCTTCTGACCCTTTTCTGCAAACTGGAGAATATCATGCTTTGCCGCATCTGTCACAAGCGCTGATGAAACAAGACTCTTTAATGGTGTTTTTTCTTTGAATGGATTGCCTCCACATTGCAACTCAACCAAGTTGCGTAGCTTCAGTGCATTTGTTCTTGACCTCAATGCAATCTCTCCTGAGAGATGATAATGCTCTGTCCTTGAAGTAGATCTGGAAGCTTTTGGGAAGCTCTTGAGGTACTGATTCACTAGATCAGCAAGATGA
The DNA here is from genome assembly GCF_029633865.1 of Lampris incognitus. Lineage (NCBI taxonomy): Eukaryota > Metazoa > Chordata > Actinopteri > Lampriformes > Lampridae > Lampris > Lampris incognitus. Next base: position 39,833,483 of record NC_079216.1, on the reverse strand, counting down.
GGTGTGGCAATGATCAGCTGGTCCAGAGCTGCTTCATCTCTACTGAGTCCTACCATCCCACCATGTCCCTTTAGCTTCTTGATTTCCTGCTCGAGGGCTTGATCAGTGAAGAGATGAGTGAAGGGTATCTCTGACATTGCCACGACAAATGCACCAGACTTCAGTGCATCCCATGTTTCTGGGTCATCTTTTTCAAGAGCATTCATTTGAGCAAGATTGACTGGCATCAAGTGGGCATAGTTGAGGAGATCATGAGCAAAGAAATACTTGATGAGATTCTCTAATGAAGACAAGTATCCCTCCCAGTCACCTGAGCGGCAAGAGCTGATGAGATTAAGAAGACTCTCTACCTGGTGAAGATACTGGGTTAAGAATTGAGTGAACTCACCAATGTCTTTTTCATCTTCGAGTGGCTTGACATTTTCTGTGTACCAGGATTGGATTTCTTCAAAGATCTCTACCATCAGTGGGTTACGTTCATGGAGTTTGTCCTTGAGAGCAATGCATTGCATCTGAATTGGACAATTTGGAAGTTTTGACAAGATGGCATCAAATCGCAACATCAAAATTCCAAGGCTCGTAGTGATGTGGTACTCAAGGCCTCGTTTGTAAGCTTTGCCACCAAAGATACCACGAAGAGCTGCTGATGTGTATGCACCACTTTCAATAGCACATACGTATGTCAAGGCCACTTCCATCAACTGTTTTACCTAGACCATGCAACACAGCAAATGCAATGTGAAGAGTTCCAGCTCTTAGGATCCAGTTGGTGTTTCCAACTGACTGCTGAATCTTCAATGCACGGGAGTAAAGGTCAAGATCTAGGGTTATCGGTGTTTTTCTGTGAGGGCCAATGACAGTGGCAGAGATACCCTGGGTTAACTTCAAAGCAGTATAGAGGGCAGCATAATCTGTTGGCGAGGTCTTAAACAGTGGAGCAATCACCGCTGTGTTTGTTGAGGTGCAACTGTTAGAGGACTGAGGTAACAGTAGAGATTTAGTTGCAGCCCAAGTTGGCATCACATCTTCCTTCTTAAATTTCACTGATTTACGCCTTTGTTCTTTAATCGACACAATAGAGTCATCTTGATTTCTGTCGTTATTAGATTCAACATGGCTTCTCTCTTCTTCACTGTTCTGGGTCTGTTTGCTTGCCAGCTGCGGTTCAGTTGAGGTTGCCCCCCTGTTATCATCAGTTGCAAGGTAGTTTGTGAATGCCCAGGTGTGAGTGAAGTCTTGGGAAATGAGATTGTTTTGGTTTCCTATCACAGACTCAAATCTCAATGGAGTGGTTTTGATGATTGGCTCCTGCAGCAAGTTTATATCAAATGCCAGAGGTGATGCCATGAGAGGTTTTTCTGTTATAACAAGTGGTTGGTTCATCAGGTCTCCATCTTCATCCTGCTGGTTGATTACAACCACTGTGCCATGGAAGGTTTCTTGCCCAGTGGCTGTGTCTTCCAAAAGATCAATATTGTCAATAGCAAACCAGATGTTCACACCCTTCTTCACAAAGTCAGGGAGACAAAATCCGCCAGTATCCCTCATTCTTTGAAGAACAGACTGCTCCACACTTTTTTCTAAGTCAAGGATCTTCAAGTAGTCACTTCCAATGTAGACATCTGAGAGGTTCTGGACAAGGACTTTGTCACACACTCTAGAGTGGATAGCAAGGGGCAGTCCGATTGAGAGGGGTGTTTGGACATCTTGCCGAAAGGCATCGTCTTTCTTTGGCTGATGTTTTACCTGACAATCAGTGCGAGTGTTCTGGACTAGAAACTGGCATGCAACATCAACAGTTTTGTCTACTTCTTCATCCCGCATTCCAAACACTTTGACAACATGACTGCCAAAGAGGAGGCGACTTAGGAAGAATTGGAGTAAAGAGGGGTTCTTAAAGTTATCAAATATCCCGGCAAATGACCAGCTGCGCTTTTGCATGATCTCTGCCCGCAGTAGGTTAGCAACTTTCTTCAGGTTGCCAATAACCTGACCATCATTCATAGTGGAAATACTGCAATCAGTAGCTTTGCTAACTACAGTTGATTTAACAAGCTTGTCTGGCTCATTTCGTTGCAGTGAGCTTACAAACTGGACATCTGGAAGTCGCTCACCAATGATCTTTTTCAGATGCTTGCGATAGTTTGTAGTCTCATCGACATCCATGTGATATCTTTTCAGGATCAGCAAGTAAGTATCATTGACCTGAGCCATGTCAAGAGTAACATCGTCTGTGACGGTATTTTGAATGGCGAGGATTAACTGTTCGTCACATAAAGAGCGAATGAGTGATTCATTATCATGATCTTTCTTTATTGTTGTGGTACGTTTTGCATTCCGCAAGCAATCCCTGTGATAGTACTTTTCAAGAGCTGAAGCGTCACCAGCATCCACTAGGTCTGCTACACAGATTCTTACTTGGTCATCTTGGGTCTGCTGCTTTATTTCAAGAAGCGTTTCACCCATTGCATCAGAAAGAACACGGTGCAGTGGCTCTGAATCACCCTTGGAACAAAAGTCACAAGGTGAGAATAAACACACTTGCTCCTTTGGGACAGATTTCGACCGTTTAGGTCTAACAGATCCTGTAGTAATTGAAGGGCGCCCAGGTCCTCTTCTAGAACAGACAGGTGACTGAGGTCGGGATTGGTTAGCCCTGAGATGGTCAATTTTATTCTTGTTTATAACAGATTTTCGACACTCACTATGATAATGAACCAATTTCCGTTCCCCTTCATTTAGGCCAGATAAGTAGTCGGAAAGTTCCTCAAAATCACTTTGACCTAAAGAAACTCTGTCCCTGCAAGCCTGCAGTAGGTCATCAATCATGGCTGGATTTTTAACTAGTCGCTTGCCAGGGGTGGCACCTTCTTTGCAGATCACGCAAATGTTGCATTCCTCTGCCATATTGACCAGATCTCATCCCACCTTAGCTCACAAGTTGTCCAATTTGTTGGATGCCAGACAGTTGAAACCTAATGATGGGAAAACAATGTAAATATATATTTGAATTAGAAGGCTTGGTTTAAATTTCATCAGAAAAAATATGACACATTTACCAGATCATTCTCAGCCCACCTTAGCTTACTGTTTAGCTTAGCTTTCTAGTTCGTTGTTGTAGGTTGTCGGATCTGTGCATGCCAGACAGATGAAACCTAATGATGGGAAAACAATGTAAATATAAATATGTGCAAATGTTGGCTTTTAAATCTAGCGGGCATGGTTTAAATTTAGCCCACCTTAGCTTACTGTTAGTAGTCCAAAATTGTTGGATCAGGGCATGTCGGACTGAAAGATTAGACCTAATAATGGGAAAACAATGTAAATATATGTCAAAATATGTGTAAACATTGGCTTATAAATCTTTCAGGCTTGTTTTAAATTTCACCTGAATGATAAAAAATTAAAATAAAAGTATCACTTACCAAGTAGTTGCTTTCAGCAATTCCATGAATGTGATTCTCAAAATGTTGACTCTTCAAATCTATTGTGGTGTTTGTTTGTTTTGTTGTTGTTGTTTTCGTATTGGCCTATTTTTATTTTATTTTATCTTGAGTACTGTTCTTTTTTGTTTTCAGTCAGCTACAAACACAGCTGTGCTTTAATTATGATCTCACCTGTTTGAAATGAACCAAATTAACAAGGATTATGCTACAATGGCCACATTTCAACCCTTATTTTTTCAGAGTCAGAACAGGAATGTCTTTCAGAATGGTCAACACCTTCAGTAAAGTATTAATTGTCACTGGATGCCCATGAAAAATAATTGTAAAAGTTATATTGGCCAAGAAAAGAGCAGGAGTGGAAAGAGGAGAGTAATGATGAATGGGATAGGCACAAGGGTCAGTCCGGAGTGTCCCAGGTGAGGAACCAAAAGTCTGACAAATACTCTTCTAGCTGTTTTAATAGTGTTATAAATCAACTCGGAATATTTTAAAACCTACAAAACAACTATAATATTATAAAAATTGGACATTAAAAACAACTTCAGCCCCAGGCAATTTTTTTGAATTTTCGCCCGAAATTACATGCCCAAAATAATTCAGTAATAGCTCCGCAAGTACAGGGCCCAGATGCACAACTCTGGTGTATATGTATAGGTAACACCTGGAAAAATGTACTTCAAGTAGAAGTTTAGTTGTACCATCCACCAGGACAGAAGGACTGCAGATAAACTACAGCAGAAATTCAATTTTTTAGGTTCGCCTAAACAAAACTTACAATTTGAGTGTGAATAACATCAGTAATACCATTTACTAGCAGGCCACAAATATTTGGGTCTGTTCTACAACTTCTCAACTGCATCTTCTCCAAATTTGGTGTTATACAACTGAAGCATAACAATTCTACAGCCATTTTAGTAAGAGTAGTCCCAGGCGGACTTCTATTTTACTGTTCTGGGAGGTCCCAAAATAGATGGCCCATTGGGGGTGGGGGGTCAGAAAATTTGGCATCCTTCATTTTCTGTTAGTTTGGTCCCTATAGAAGCCAAAACAGCAAAAAAATAAATTTTGACATCCAACGGGAGCTGTTTTTTTGACATAGCATACCGCACTACAACCATGTTGTTTGCTCCATAGTTGTCGGATGATGATCTTCGCTCGAGTGGTGAAGGGTAGGAGGTACCCCAGGGGATCATATTGCGAAGCTAGGACTCTGTAGATATTCCTCAGAGTTAGGGCACCGTAGACCACAGGTCTGTGTTTGTAGCCTAGAGAGTCTGTTTCCCAGTTCCAGCTTAGGCCGAGTGTTGATTCCAGGGGGTTGGACTTATCTTGTGACAGCCACAGGTCCAGGCTTACTGATCTGGCTTCTTGAGGTAGGTGGCTCAGGACACTTGTATCATTGTAGGCCCATTGACACAGATCGAAGCCTGCAGAGGCCAGGAGTTCTCTGAGCCGGTCCACCAGCAGCTTGGCTTCTCCTGGTGTACGAACACTCTGTAGGCAGTTGTTGGCATAGAAGCGATTCTCTACAGAGAATCTCCGGTCATCTTCAGGCTGGCTGTGGTAGACAACGTGGCGCTGCAGAGCGTAGGTGGCACAGCAGGGGCTGCATGTCGTGCCGAACGGCAACACCTGCCACTCGAACTTTCTCGGAGGCTCATCAATTCACAAGTCCCTCCATAGGAACCTGAGCAGGGGGCGATCATCAGGGAGGAGGCGCACCTGATGAAACATTCCTTTTATGTCTCCACTAACTGCAACAGGGTGCTCGTGGAATCTAACCAAGACTCCCGGTGGGGAGGCACCGAGGGTAGGGCCCGCTAGCAGGTGCTGGTTGAGGGTTTGTCCGAGGTATTGGTGTGAGCGGTTGAAGACAAGGCGATTCTTTCCGTTATGGCTGACAAGATGGTGGAGGATGTCCCAACCTTCTGTGTCAGCCGTCTCCTGACTGATTTCTCGCACGGCTCCTGCTTCGATGAGCTTCTGCATTTCTGCCTTGTAGGCGTCCGCTTTCTCAGGGTCCTTCATGAGCCGCCTCTCAGTGCTACGCAGCAGGGGCATAACCGACTCCTTCGGTGCATGCAATTGCGGCATGTTGGCGTGGCGCTGCACTGGTGTGTCCTACCTGAGGGTTCCACCTACGCTTATACGGACCGTCATGGCTTCAAGCATTGCCACAGCTTGCTGATCCTGCTTTGACCGGGTCACCTCTCTCTCGTGCCAGTAGGGTAGGGTGTCGACTTGCCAAGGCCTTTCGACCTGTTGGTATAGGTCATCAGTTGGTGGCGGAGATGAGGTGAACAGGCACTGCGTAGAAATGGCTGGCCGCCCCATGAGTGGGACGGGGCCCTGAAGGGTCCATCCAAGCCTGGTGTAGACTGCTGCTGGGCCTCCAGGTGGGCCGAGTCTGACAGGCTCAATAGGGGTGATCAGATGGGGATGATCAGAGCCTATCAGGAGTAATGGCTTGGCTTCCTTCAGGGCAGGTATGGGAAGGCCACGTAGGTGGGTGAACTTCTTTTGCAGGCGGTCAACTGGGTAGGTATGCTGGGCTAAGCTGAGGAGGCTGGCAGTGAAGGCACCATCTATCTTATAGCTACACTGGAGGTTTGCAGCTGTGGAGACCCGGAACGACACAGAGTGTCCATGGAGTACTTCGATGTCCTGGCGGACTGTGCGCAGAGGGAGATCTTCGGGGAAGCCTTTCATGCCAAGGGACTTAGCTGTGGCTGAGAGTAGCATGGTCCCCTCGGACCCATCGTCGAGGATTGCAAAGGTGTCCAGGGTGCACTCTCCATAGTGTATGAGCACCGGGACAACCTTTAACAAGGCATGATTTTCAGCTCCAGGTCTGTCCAGGTAAAGGGAGTTAGGAATAGAGTTGGTACAGCAGCTCACTTCATTAGCTGCTGTCTCTTCTCTGCTCTTTGCCGGCTTTGTATTTATGTCGTGAAGAGCACGGAGGTGTTTTCTCTGACAGATATTGCAGGGCTTCTTCAACGTGCACTGGGCTGCCAGATGTTTTCATGCGCAATGCCAGCACCGTTTGTTAACCTGGATCCACTCTTTGAGCTGGTCTTTGGAAAGTTTGGTGACGTCACTGCACTGACTGAGGTAGTGCTCAGTGCTCTCGCAGTAGGCGCAATAGACTTTACCTTTGCCGTCCCTGTTCTCTGAACTCTCCTTCTGTGGCTGGGAGGCAGTATCTGAATGCTCTCCAGTGCCATGCAGGACTGTCACTGTCCGTTTCTCAGGGCAAACGTCAGTCTTTACATGCTGCTTGTCTCTGCTGCTTCTGCCGGTGGTCTGAGCGTCGAAGCCCTGACACCATGACTCGTAACGAATCCATTCAGACAGATCACACAGAGTGGGGGTCGCCTTGGACTGTCTGAATTGGTGCCGGCGGAAGTCAGCTCGCTGTTCTGCGGGGAGCTTACTCAACAGCTGAGCTACATGTGAGCCACATTTCAGCTCGATTTCCCCGTCAGGACCCAAGGTCTGCAGCATGCCCACCAATGACTGTATCTGGAGGGAGAACTTCTGGAAAGATGCAGTATCTCCACGCTTGACTTCAGCGGCCCCTAGGACACTAGCTATCTTGTTTAAGGCAAGCTGGTGAGGTTGACCATATTTGTCGTGGAGGGCTGTCATGGTGTCTGTGTAAGGGGTTGGTGAGTTGAGATAAGCGTCAGCTATAAGCGTGGCATCCTCCAGCTTCAGGTGATCTACAAGTATTTGGTACTTGAAGAGTTCTGTGGCGTTGGATGGGAGTAGGTTCTCTAAAGCTATGTGAAGCCTTGCGAACTCACTGAGGTCTGGGTGGATGAACTTTGGGATAGTAGGTTTGGGGCCTCTATACACCTGTTCAGAAAGCTGCATAGGGTGGTTAGGTAGCAGCATACTCGGCGTTGTCCCAGTAGATGCTGAGGGATGATAGGCCTGTGCAGGCGTCGGATGCATGAAGCCTGCAGGTGCTGGAACAGGGTGTGACAGCGGCTGAGAGGGTTGTGGAGGGGGGTAGGACAGGATCCTCTTGGGTGCAGGGGCTGAAGGCTGAGGATGCTTTTCTATGGGGGATGGAGGCTTGGAAGGCAGGTGTGGATTGTTGTAAGGAGTGTGGTAGAGTTGCCTGCTGTCGAACTCTTGTTTATGCAGTTTAAGTTTGCTCATACTTCCATGCAGATCCTCATCAAGCTCAGGCCATGGTGGGAGTGGTGGCCAGTCTTCCTCATCCTCCGGTTCCACTTTAACATGATGGCTGCAAGCTTCAGCTTTGGCTTGTGGAGGTTTGTAGGTGCTGTAGTTTGAGGCTAGGCTGGGTGCCCGATTTGCGTCTGCTTTCAGTGAGCGGGCGACCTCAATTAGCTCTTTCAGCTCAGTTCGTGCCTCATGAAGTTCCTTCAGACCTGCCTGGAAGGCCTGTTGTGTTTGGTGCAGCCTAGCATTCACCTCTTGTATAGCTCTCATTTCCAAATGGGAATGGGAGGTGTACTGATTCTGCTGATATGAGAGTGTGTGTGCAGGTCGGGCATCACTATACCGATCTCTCCATTGGGTGCGACTTGGGGCTAGCTGAGGAATCTCGTATTGGGCAGCATTCCCATGGTAACTCTCTGGGCGAGTCTGGGATGTCGGGAAGGGGGTCATCTGAACTGGGCCCTCCCATGGTGGTGACACTCTCATCTCTAGGGTTGGAGGTGGCAGGCTCCATTCTGGCAGATCTCTCTGGCGATATCCCACATAGTCCACCTCGTAGTCTTGCAGTCTGGCAGGTGGATGTATCTGTCGTTTAGGCCTCACATCAGGATATCTCTCTTCGTCTGACTCCATCCTGAATACTCTCATCCGGCTCGAAGGACCAATTTGTGAGTGGGATAATTTGGAATGGCTAGTTTGTCTTAGGTAGAGAGTAAACAGGATGGTGTGTCGGTCAGAACACAGGAATGAAGAGGAGACTTGGACTTCGTTTGTGTGAACTGTATTGAAATCCAGCATAAATTATATCGAGTTCTGCAACAACAAAAAGGGGAATTGCCATTAGGCACTAGCATTGCAACATTACATTTCGAGTAGGCCTATTACTATTATATAACGACACAATGGCGACATCTGCTGGAGAGATGAAGAACAACAAAATGGAGTCCGCGTTGGACGATCAACGCAAACGGCCAAACCAACACACGACGGCATAAACTGCACGTTAGCCTATGACAGCTTATAGGGAATCACCTTTGCTAAGCTAGCACTTAACTCAAGGAATTATGCAGGAGATTCTAACATGGAATATGTCTTTCCCACACTTTAGAACCCACGGGTGCGCCGCGAGCTAGCAACTACTACACAGGCCAGCTAAACATAACGAGGCAACTCAGCCCGGAACACTTAGTTTTCGTCAGTGACTCAAAGACAAGGTCGATCGCAACAAAGGACAAACGAGGAAAAATTCACTATACACGTATACGAGAATTGCAGGGGAAAACTGTTATGTCTGCACACATCGACAGTGCTGCATTTGATTTGGTGCTGTTCTATTGTGCTGGGATCGATTGGTGATGCCTGCGGGCTCTGGGTTGTTTGATCGGGTCTGCCTTTGATGCTGTGTCAGTCTAAATAAAGAATGCCACGGAGAGGTTGTGTCGAGCGACAGCGCTGTGTCCTGACGTGATTTCTAAATACAATATTGGCGACGAGGATGGCTGATATCTCTCTCCCACCACCTGCCCCCTTCCTGGCATTACCTGGCGAGCCTCCGGTACCATGGACTCGCTGGCTACATAGTTTTGAAAATTACATCATCGCCTCAGGGCTCGACGAGGTGAGCCAGGCTAGGAAGACGGCTCTGTTGCTTCACTGCTTGGGAGCAGAGGGTCATCGTGTGCTCGGGACTCTGGGGAACGTCACAAGCTTTGCCGATGCTGTGGGACTTATGAGCACCCATTTCGCTGCTCCACAGAGTGCCCTCCTTCGGCGATTTATATTCCGTCAGCGACACCAACTGCCTGGTGAGTCTGTGCGGCAGTACGTAGCTAATTTGCGAGGGCTAGCTAGCTCATGCAAGTTTGGCGCGCTTCAGGACGAGATGGTTCGCGACCAGCTAATCGAACACACCAACAACGCAAAGGTGCGTGACTCTCCTGCTGGAAAAAGACGATCTGCTGCTGTCCAGAGCAATTACCATCGCACTACAGGTTGAGGGAGCAGCTGAGTGTGCTGCTATGCTAAATACACAGCAAGTGGCCACCTCCAGTCAAGCTGCCAACGACTCCTCCCTCTACTCACGGCTGCCCCTCTGGACGCAACCCAGCCAGAGCGAGGCGGGCGCCGACTCCACTGGGGACGTCTTGCAACTGCAACGACGGCGTTCTCGGCCCCGCCCTCAACAGTCCTGTGGTAACTGTGGGTCTCGGTCTCATGTTTCAAGGGCTCAGAACTGCCCTGCCCGTGGCCAGACATGCCGTAGCTGCGGTAAGCACAATCACTTTGCCAACGTCTGTCGATCTTCCCCGGCTGGGTCAGAGGGCCACACCCCCCAGTCTTCAACCGCCGTCATTCACAAGGTGAGCTCTGGGCCAGTGTCATTCAAATCATGCACAGTCAACATTAATGATGTGTGCATCCCCCTGCTGTTGGACACCGGTACAGGTGTGTCCCTCCTGAATGTTGATACCTACAGTCAATTTTTTGGTTCACTGCCACTGTCCGCACCCTCAGCTGTCCTCTGTGGGTATGGTGACTCCAAAATCGATCTGGTTGGCTCTCTCCAAGTGACTGTCCGCTATGCAGTTTTTCATGTGGCACGCCGTGGGGCCAACCTGATGGGCCTGGACCTGTTCTCCACTCTGGGGTTCTCCCTCTTAGACACAAGGGGGGCAGCAATCCTGACTGTTGCCAAACCTTGGCAGCAGAAGTGGCCATCGCTGTTTATGGGGCTGGGCTGCCTCTCTGCCTTCGCCCATCAACCTCTCCTCAACCCTGCTGTGAAATCTGTCATCCAACCACTGCGCCGCATCCCATTGGCTCTCCGTGATGGGGTCTCCGCCGAGCTGCAACAACTCCTGGAAGCTGGCATCATTGAACCGGTGGATGCGTCACCTTGGTGGCTAAGAAGAAGTCGGGGGGCCTGTGTGTCTGCGTCGATCTACGTGCAGTAAATAAGGCAGTGGTCCCTGATAAGTATCCACTGCCCACCTCAGAAGAACTCACTGCTCAGTTCTGTGGCTCTGAGGTGTTCTCCAAGCTCGACCTCAGACAGGGGTACTTACAGGTGCCCCTCCACCCCAGCAGCCGAAACCTCACAGCCTTTGTGACACATGCAGGAGTGTTTCGCTACACCAGGATGCCTTTCGGTCTCAGCTCCGCCCCTAGCTGCTTCCAGAAAATCATGGTCTCCGTGCTGGCTGGCATACTGGGCGTGGCCATTTATCTGGACGATATAGTGGTACACGGGCCCACCAGTGAAATCCATGACAAGCGCCTCAACATGGTCTTCGCAGCCCTATCCAAGCACAAGCTAACTCTCAATGCTGAGAAATGTGTCCTCTCTGTGCCAGCCATCGAGTTCGTGGGGTTCCGGCTGTCAGTGAGCGGTGTAACTCCACTACAATCCAACGTGGATGCCATTCAGGCCATCCCTGAGCCCAGCTCGGCCGCCCAGGTCGCCTCCTTCCTGGGTATGACAAGTTACTACCTGAGGTTTCTTCCCCAGTACTCTGCGACCACAGCCCCCCTGCGCCAGCTGCTGCGCAAGGACGAGCCATGGTTGTGGTCAAAGGCATGCAGTGACGCTGTGCGTGATCTCAAGACTCAACTGACAACGGCCCTCAGCTGTTCTCTGCTGAGTTCACTGCTTATCTCGAAAGCAAGGGCATCCGTCATATACGCACTGCGTACTACCACCCCCAGGCCAATGGCGGCATTGAACGTTTTCACCAGTCACTGAAGAATGGCCTCAGAGCACACATGGCCCAAGGGTGCGCTTTCACGCAGGCCATCCGTCACACTCTGCTGCACTATCGGGCCACACAGCACTCGACCACAGGCATCTCCCCAGCCTCTCTCATGCTAGGTCGGGAACTGTGCATGCCCCTTGACAGGCTCCGCCCCTCCACACCCCAGGCACCTCCCTCTGGGGTCAGAGCCTCAGTCACTCGTCAGCAGACGCGGATGCAGCAACGGTTTGACAAGTCAAAACGAACCAGGGTGCCAGACATCAATGTGTCAGACTGGGTCAGGGTCCGCAGGCCCCACAGGGACAATAAAATGGCTTCATACTGGTCCTCTCCTCTCCAAGTCACCCGTCAGCTGGGCCCAGCCACTTACCTCCTCAGCGATGGCACTCCAGTCGTCTACGGAAGGTGTCAGCTCCGCCACACACAGCTGGTGACACAACCTTAGCCATTCCCTCAGCATGGCGAGACGCCCCGGGGCTTCATGCAGCTCCTACACAGGCCCCAGACATTCCTGGGCCTCAGCTTCCCCTGCCTTCTCCCTCCCCACCTCGGCCTGCCCAGCCTCAGTCCGCCCCGCGACCTGTTCGCACACGTTTACGCCCTGGCCACCTAGAGGACTTTGTGTCAACCTTTCATGTTTGAAATCCTGCCGGGGGGGGGGTGTTATGTCTGCACACATCGACAGTGCTGCATTTGATTTGGTGCTGTTCTATTGTGCTGGGATCGATTGGTGATGCCTGCGAGCTCTGGGTTGTTTGATCGGGTCTGCCTTTGATGCTGTGTCAGTCTAAATAAAGAATGCCACGAAGAGGTTGTGTCGAGCGACAGCGCTGTGTCCTGACGTGATTTCTAAATACAATAAAAACTACATGTGCTGTGTACTTATAACACGAACACAGTCTCAACGTGTAGTAGGCAAGGCATCTAGCAAAACTACAACTAAACCTAGGCTGCGTCACTAACAGCAGGAGAATCTGGCCAGAGTCTTAAAGGGGCAGGCAGTCTTAAAGGGGCGGGCACCTATAAATGTCGGAGCCTTTTTTACAGAGCTATTAAGATCTGCCAGGCGAGTGAGCTGTTCCAAATGCATGTGAGGAAGCTCAGCGAGATGGCAGCGGGCATAGTGACCTGAGTGACAGCATGGCAGTTGGTGCGGTCTCAAGCCAAGGAAGAAGACGCACAAAGACCCGACCTGCACAGCAGACAGACAACGGGATGTTCAGCTGCAAACGCTGCGGTTCACAGCACAAGCCAAGACGGTGTCCAGACTTTGGTAAGCAATGCTCCAACTGGCAGGGAAAGAATCATTTTGCTAAACAGTGCTTCTCAAAAAGAAAAGGGGAATAAAGGAAAATCTGTAAACATTGTGGATGGCACTGATCTAAGCGAGACATTTTTTGTTGGCATAGTGAACTGTGAAAATGAGCCAGAGAAAGAAATTAATGCTGTGAGAGAAGACAAATGGATAGCACATCTGCAAATAAACGGGACTTTAGTCACACTGAAACTGGATACTAGTGCAAAAGCAAACCTGATCAGCGTGCCTGACATAAAAGAAATGAAAGATGGGCCCAAAACACAGAGAAAAGCACCTAAACTGAAAGACTACAATGGACAGAGAATCGAGTCTTTAGGTACACTCAAGCTGAAAGTAACGGTGAAAAAAAGTCCTTCAGCAACAACAGAGAAGAGTAGTTGGTGTGTTTTAGAGTCACTACTGGGTGATAAAGCCTGTGAAGATTTGGGGCTGGTGAGAAAGAAGAGTGTACTGCATTAGGGCTGGGCGATATATCGAATATACTTGATGTATCGCGGCTTGTTCTCTGTGGGATGCAGAAAATGATTATATCGTGAATATTCGAGTATACGTTCAATTGTCACGCAGTTGCTTTTAGTCGCAGGCATTGAGCTACAGGTTTTTCTCACTCTTTCTCATCTCTCCGCACAGAGAGAGAAAACAAGCGCACCTAGTTACGTACGTCACATTCTGTCGTGCGTGCAACATGTAGCAGCAGAGATCTCAGGTAGCGGCAGCAGCACGTGCTATGCCAAATGGAGGAGGGAGAATTAATTCCCAAGAAAAACAACGCAGGATCCATCGTCTGGCGGTGGTTTGGGTACAAGAGGGAGGACGTTGAACAAATAAACGTAATATGTAAAGTATGCCGCAAAAGCGTCGCCAAAAAAGATGGTAGTACAACGAATTTATTTCACCATTTGAGAACCCACCCGCTAGAAAAACCAAGAGTGCTTGAAACTCAGCACGAGCGCATCTCCGGCCGGTGCCATATCGAAGAAAGTGCCGAAGCAACCAGCACTGACGCAATTGAGTCTGGCGTCTTCTTTTTCCAAAACAACACCATACGACAAAAATAGTCAAACACAGAAGGAGATAACGTCCGCAGTAACGTTGTAAGTAATGAATGTTAAAATCGGCATATATTAATGCAGTATGAAAAAAATGTTTTAATGTAGACACGTAGAATCATCATACTGGCATGATTGTGTGCCTCAAAGTCTTAATTCAAGGCTAAGGCAAAATATCGAGATATATATCGTGTATCGTGACATGGCCTAAAAATATCGGGATATTAGTAAAAGGCCATATCGCCCAGCCCTATGCATCAACAACAGCTTTGAGTACACCAAGTTACTCTGTTGACTCCATTATACAGAACTTTGCCGATGTTTTCAAAGGTTTTGGTGTATTGCCATTCACATACAAAATCCAGCTGAAAGAAAATGCACAGCCAGTCATGCATGCTGCTCATAGTTCCAACACCACTAACAGACTGCCTAAAAAAAGAGTTGGACAGGATGACAGTGTTTGGTGTGATAAAGAAGGTTGAGGAGCTGACAGATTGGGTCAACTCCATGGTGTGCGCAAAGAAAAATAATGGTGACCTCAGTGTAATGGCTTGAATTACTTGGGACAAAAAAAAAACAACCTACAAGCCACGAGGAGGCTGAAACCGGCTAGAACTTACTAATTGACGCGTCCGTGTTGAAGAAGGCCACTTGTCAGATCAATGATAATTATGCATAAATATGCAAAATATGCATTTTTCTAAAAACGGCTAAAAACCAATTTTCTCGGCATTTCAGATGATTCTGAGCATCTTTGATTTTTTTTCACCTATGAAATGTTTTTCTGGGACTTAGAAATGTTTTGGCATTATGCAAAATATATGCATTTTTGCAAAAATGCACTTATGATCCTAATTTTTTTGGGAGGTAGTAGGTATTGTTCCAGAGAGGACCAGAAAAATAGCAGAAAATTAAAATAATTATAATAATTATGCATAATTATGCAAAATATGCATTTTCTAAAAATGGCTAAAAACCCCTTTTCTCGGCATTTCAGATGATTCTGAGCATTTGGGGGGAGGGAGTTGGAGTGGGGGGGGGTTTAGGGGCAGGGGGAAGGTGGTTAGCTGGCAGGATGAAGAGGAGGGAGATTTAGACGGGTGGATAACCAAACCGCTACATTGTAGCGGGGTTCTTCTGGTACACATTATATAGACAGGTAATGCATTTCCGCTCTGACAGGTAGAGCCACCTACTGGGCAATAAAGGGAACTGCCATCAAGAACCCAGTTTCATACAGAAGCATAATGATACATATGATACATATTGCATAACAATAGAGAAATGCAAGCAAAATAAATGAAATATTAAATATGGCACTAAACCAGCAAATTGGCTCTAACACTCAGAATATGTATGGATCCGAAAGATCTAAATGAAAACATCAAGCGTGAACACTACCAGATACCCAAGTGTGAAGAAATCACCAGTGAGATGGCAGGTGCCAGATTCTTCACAAAACTTGATGCATCACAAGGCTTCTGGCAATTGAAATTGGATGAAAGCAACACCAAATACTGTACTTTTAATACACCTTTTGGCAGATATTGTTTCCTCAGGCTGCCTTTTGGAATAATTTCAGCATCAGAAATATTAAACAGCAATGGAGCACATCATTGAGGGGCTGGAAGGTGTCAGAATCTATGTGGACAACATCGTCGTCTGGGACTCCACACTTCATGAACACAATGAAAGACTGGAAAAAGTGCTGGAGCGGGTACTAAAATATGGATTGAAACTCAACAAGGGTGAATGCCAGTTTGGAGCACAATAAATTGTTTTCCTTGGAGACAAGCTTTCTGCACAAGGTGTCCAACCTGACCAAGAAAAAAATCAATGCCATACAGGACATGCCAAGGCCCACAGACAAGACAGGTGTGCTACGCATCATGTGGATGGTTAACTTTATAGGTAAATTTATTCCTAACCTCTCTGCAAAAACATCCTGCATCCGTGAGCTCCTGCACAAAGGCAACGAGTTCAAATGGACAGCCAAACATGAGCATGGGTGGCAGAAGCTCAAAGAGACACTCGCAACTGCACCTGTGCTGACATTCTTTGACCCGACGAAGAGGGTGAAAATATTGACTGATGCCTCTAAGGACGGAATTGGTGCAGTACTCTTACAGGCTGAAGGTGAGCATTGGAAACCAGTGGCCTATGCATCCAGGTCCATGACAGAGACTGAGTGTCAATATGCTCAGATAGAAAAAGAATGCCTGGGGTTAGTGTTTGGCATAGAAAGGTTCCACGGCTACATATATGGCCTATCCACTTTCACTGTAGAGACAGACCACCGTCCACTAGTTGCCATCATCAAAAAGAACCTGAATGAGATGTCACCAAGAATTCAATGGCTCATAATGAAAATGCAGAGATATGACTTTGAGCTGATCTACACGCCAGGAAAGCACCTGATCCTTGCCGACACACTTTCACAAGCACCCACAGGAAAAAGTGTGAGTACAACTGAGGAGGATGTTCAAGGTCATGTGAACATGGTATCTGCTGCGCGTCCTGTATCAGATACAAAGTTCAGACAAATGGCTGAGGAAACGGCAAAAGACACAGAGATGCAACATGTCACTGAGAACATAAACAATGGATGGCCTGTAGGTTCCTGTCCACTGTTCTACAACATCAGAGGTGAATTGAGTGTTGTTGATGGACTGTTGCTGAAGCAAAACAGAATCATCCTCCCACAAGAATTGAGACAGGCCATACTACAAAGACTACATGAAGGTCATCTCAGTGCTGAGAAGTGCAAAAGGCGAGAGAGACAGTCTTCTGACCTGGAATTAATAAAGACATTGAGAGACTTATAAGCAGGTGTGAGACATGTCAGAAACACAGAAACAAGCAAACCAAAGAGCCTATGATAGTAGCAGATGTGCCAACAGCACCATGGCACAAAGTAGGAATGGACTTGTTTAATCTCAAAGGTAAAAACTTTTTAGTGGTCATTGACTATTATTCAAACTTTCCTGAAATGGCATTGCTGTCAAACACATCATCAACCTGTGTCATAACACACAAAATCCATTTTTGCCAGACATAGCATACCAAACACAGTGGTGAGTGACAACGGACCATGCTCCACCAGCACAGAGTGGCAGAAATTTTAAGAACAGTGTGACTTCAAGCATGTGACATCTAGTCCTCTATATGCACAGTCAAATGGAAAAGCTGAGAAAGGCACCCACATTCTCAAACAGGTCCTGAAGAAAGCCGCGGACAGCGACTCAGACCCCTATCTCGCTCTACTCAGCTACAGAGCATCACCACTTGAGTGTGGAGTTTCACCTGCTGAGTTGTTGATGAATCAAAAGCTGTGCACCACACTGCCGAGCTACTCAAAGCAGAAGAAACATCCAAAATTGGAACAAAAGCTACAGCAACAAAAGATGAAGCAGAAATCATTTTATGACAAGACAGCCAAGCAGCTTCCACCACTCTCTAGTAATGATACAGTCAGGGTTGAGGATCCTGATGGATGGAGTACAAAAGCCACTGTTCTTCAAGAAGTAACTCCACGGTCATTCGCTGTAAGGACGGAGGAAGGACAGATCTTCAGATGCAATCGTCAAAGTCTGCTCAAAACACAAGAACCAAATCAAAACAGTGACACCTCTGAAAACAACTCTAAAGACCCAGTGGGACATGCCAGCAATCAACATGTTTGTTCTGGTTTACCGAAGCAAACAAACAGTTGCTGCAGGTCCTGAGGTCAAAACATCTGCTGAAACATGCAGCAGACCGAAAAGGATTATTACGAAACCAAACAGATTAATTGAAGTATCCGAGATGTAAAAAAAGAAGTTATTCATGTTTATTGTATTTTAAGATCTTTCATGCTGTTCATCCTTAAGGAAAGACTTGTTTATTTTTTCAAGAAGGGAAGATGTGTTGTTATATGCTTTTGTTAGCAACTGCGTTACCAAGAATCCTAGATGCTATGTTGCAGGCTAGTGGCGTGCTGAGGTTAGAGGTCGGGACGTACGAACAGTGAGTCTGGCTTGTAGGATAAATAAAAGCTTCGGCGTGAATTTGGAAAAGGTCTCAGTCCGTTCATTTAAAAAACAAACAAAACACCTTCCATTTATATTTATAGTTAGTTACTCACTCATTAATAGTTGTTTTCTTACCTTCGTAATTGTTAACGTAGTGTTGACATATATGAAATGTGTGCTCTCAATTGTAGAAGTACATCTTTATTTTTACATCAACACAGGCAAACTTCATGGGTACATACGGGTACTGTGTGACGAACAATGATAACAGCCAATGTCTGTGAATGTTCTCATTCATCCAGGTCATGGCTATCCCAAGGAATTGAATCGAGTGCAACTGGACTTGGTGTATATCCGTGAAGACGTTTCGCCTCTCATCCGAGAGGCTTCATCAGTTCGTGCCTTTCTGACTAGACCAAGCTAGTCTGACTGGCTGGTGATGAGACTCAGATATTTATCCTCTTTGGAGTCGTTATCAGAGCTAATGATGTCCATGGCTCTTGGTGTTCCGATATTTAGCAACGCCCGTCGTTATCAGAGGTATTGATATGCGTGGCTCCTTTGTGTTCCGATGTTTAGCAACGCCCGTCGTTATCAGAGGTATTGGTATGCGTGGTTCTTTATGATCCGATGTTAAGCAGCGACGGTCGTTAGGGGTGTTAGTTTCGACTTCGTTAGTGCTCCATTCAGTGGTCATGAGTCGTTGGAGCTGTTAGTGATCGACTGTTGTTCTTGGAGGCTAGGCTTCTTGAGTCTCCTGGGTAGAGATGAAAGGACGGCATTGTAAGTGGGAGATAGGTGGTGTCGCAGACCTCCTCCTCTGTTGAGGTGTAGAGGAGCTCAATCAGGAGTCGTGACAACTTTCTCTTTCGGCTACACAACGTGCACCATTTATTCCTTCACCATAACAACAACAACAAAAACCCGCGCAGCGGAAGTGTATCACTGTAAACACGAACCGAGAAAACAGCAGCTGTAAACAAACGTTCCTACTAGCTCAATAAGGGGAATTATGTATCCCTATAACCACTACACACGTCCCCCCAGAATTCACCTTAATACGAAAAATCAGTGTGGCGAGGGGGGCGGATCTCTCTGCCCCAACGGCTCCGCTGAACAGGAGCTGGGGGCTGGTTAACCGCAGGCAAAGCAGCAGAGTCCTCACAGCTGGACCGGGGAAAGGGAGGGGCTGGGGAAGCAGGGGGCGGCTCGTCGGGGGAGGGGGGCAGGGCCGGGGGGCGCCCCCACCGTGGGGGCAGGGCCAGACCAACAGGGCGGTCTAAGTCCAGGTGAGCAGGCTTGAGGTGGTCCACAGAAACCCGCTCCAGCCTGCTGCCAACCTCCACCACAAAGTGCTTATCTCAAGAGTCCCGAACCCGAAATGGGCCGTCATAGGGTGGTTGCAGGGGACCGCGGTGCGCGTCATGATGGATGAAAACATAGTCCGCCGACCGCAGCTCCATGGGGACATAGGACTGAGAGCCGCCATGCTGAGAAGTGGGGACCGGTGCAAAAGCCCTGGCTTCCCCCTGCAGCGCAGTCCTTTGGCAGCTGGTGGACCAGGGAGCTGTGGCGGTGGGAAGGAAATCCCCCGGGACCCGAAGTGGCTGTCTGTAGACCAGTTCGGCGGATGAGGACTGAAGATCCTCCTTGGGGGCCGTCCTGAGCCCAAGCATGACCCATGGTAGTTTGTCGACCCAGCGGTCATCCTTGAGGGTAGCCAGCAATGCAGCCTTCATCGAGCGATGGAACCTCTCGACCAATCCATTAGCTTGAGGGTGATACGCTGTGGTGCAATGGAGCCTCACCCCTAAACCCGCGGCGATCTCTTCCCAGAGCGCTGACATGAATTGTGGCCCTCTGTCCGAGGAGAGGTCAGATGGGGTGCCAAAGCGGGCGACCCAGGTTCTGATGAACGCTCGGGCAACCTCAGGCGCTGTCGTGGACGAAAGCGGGATGGCCTCTGGCCATCGTGTGGTCCTGTCGACCATGGTGAGCAGGTATGTGAAACCACGGGAGGGGGGTAGGGGGCCTACCAGGTCCACATTCACGTGGTCGAACCTCCTCTCGGGTACCGTGAAAGGTATCAGGGGTGCTTTGACATGCCGGAGCACTTTGGAGCGTTGGCACTCCACACAGGTGTCAGTCCAGTCCCTCACATCCTTTTTGAGTCCATGCCAGACAAACTTTGCCGCCACCAACCTCTGTGAAGGCTTTCTGCCAGGGTGAGACAGCCCATGGACTGCGTCGAAGACCCACCACCTCCAAGCAGTCGGAACGACGGGGCGGGGCTGACCTGTAGAGACATCGCGCAGGAGCGTGGCGCCGGCGTCGTCGAAAGCCATATCCTCCAACTGCAGCCCTGTGACGGCGGTCCTGCATGCCTGCACTCTTGGGTCGGCGGCCTGGTCAGCCGCCATCTGGCTGTAGTCGAGTCTCAAATGGGCGGCCCCAGCGATGGCCCGGGAGAGACAGTCGGCGACCGGGTTGGACTTCCCAGCGACATGCCTCATTTCGGTGGTAAACTCTGAGATGTAGGCTAACTGTCGCTGCTGGCGGGCTGACCACAGCTCTGCTACCTTGGCCATCACGAACACCAGCGGTTTGTGATCGACGAAAGCCATGAACTGACGGCCCTCCAGTAGGAAACGAAAGTGCCTAACAGCGAGGAAAAGGCCAAGCAGCTCATGATCAAAGGTGCTGTATTTGCGCTCTCTCAGGTTCAATTGCCGGCTGAAGAAGGCAAGCGGCTGCCACGCGCCGCTCACCCACTGCTCGTAAACCGCGCCAACAGCGTAGTCCGAAGCATCTGTCGTGATGGCGATGGGCGCTCCAGACACAGGGTGTGCCAGCATCGCCGCGTCAGCCAGGGCGGCCTTCACATCCTTAAAAGCCGTGTCCCTCTCTGCTGTGCCCTTCAGAGCCTCATATAGGGGGCGGAGGAGATCGGCAGCCCGGGGGATGAACCGGTGGTAGAAGGACACCATGCCAATGAACTCCCGGAGGGACTGGGCCGTGTGTGGGTGTGGAAAGTTTGCGACGGCCTCCACCTTAGATGGAAGGGGGGCCACCCCATCCTTGGTGACCCGGTGGCCCAGGAAGTCGATGGTGCTCAGACCAAACTGGCATTTGGCCGGGTTAACTATCAACCCATGCAGGCTGTAGAGGAGCTCAATCAGAAGTCGTGACAACTTTCTCTTTCGGCTACACGACGTGCACCATTTATTCCTTCACCATAACAACAACAACAAAAACCCGTGCAGCGGAAGTGTGTCACTGTAAACACGAACTGAGAAAACAGCAGCTGTAAACCAACGTTCCTACTAGCACAATAAGGGGAATTATGTATCTCTATAACCACTACAGAGGGATGGTTTTTCCAGTTTCGCATAAATGGCTTCCTTCACCACTCTTTCAAACCATCTATCTTCCCTGTCCAAAATGTGTACATTGCTGTCCTCGAAGGAGTTTGTCATATCCTTTAGGTGTAGATAAACTGCTGAGTCTTGTCCTGAGGACTCCAACTGGGGTAGCCGCATGTTTTTAAAGCTCCCTTCAGGTGTTTGTGTTCTTCCCGTTGGGCCTCACAGAAGGCCAAACTCCTCAGGACAAGACTCAGCAGTTTATCTACACCTAAAAGAGAAGACACACTTCTTCGAGGACAGCAACGTACACATTGACGGATCTGACAAATACAAGGCATGGTATGTAGTTAAGGGATACAGTCAAAAGATGGGTGTAGACTATGAGGAGACATTTTCTCCTACTGCTAACTTGACTAGTATCAGAGTGTTGATGCAAAAAGCAGTGCCGGAAAACCTGATTTTACATCAGATGGATGTCGAAACTGCCTACCTACATGCACCAATAGATTGCGAGATTTTCATGGAACAACCAGGGGGTTACGAGGTGAAATCTAGTACAAATAAAAAGTTGGTGTATAAGCTAGAAAAGTCATTATATGGGTTAAAACAGTCAGGCAGGAACTGGAACAAAATGTTGCATGAGTATATGAGCAAAAATGAGTTTTTGCAAAATCCAGCTGATCATTGTGTTTACACAAGGGAAACAGAAAATGAGAAAGCGATAATTATAATATGGGTTGATGACTTGATTATTGCTGCCAGTGATGAAAATGCACTGAAGATTGTAAAGGAGATGCTCACAGCAAAATTCAAGATGAAAGACTTGGGTAAATTGAAACATTTTCTTTGTATCGATTTTGACCGGTGTGACATATGTGTGAAAATGTCACAGAAGAGGTATGTGGGGAAAATGCTAGAAAGGTTTGACATGCAAGATTGTAAACCTAGAGCAGCGGTCGGGAACCTATGGCTCGCGAGCCATATATGGCTCTTCCGGTGACGGCATATGGCTCCCAGACAATTTTGAGTTGAAAATTATTTTTTTTTCAAAAAAATCAGTTTGGAACTGATTTTAAAATACTTGTGATATTTCTTAATAATACTGTGTCATTTTAAAGTAAACAGAAATTAGTTTTGAAGATAAATTTCACGGGTCACCCGTGGGTCGGGTCGGGAACCAATGGCTCGCGAGCATGTCCGGGTCATTGTAAAGGTGAAGAAATCAATTTTATCAGATAGCCAACTAGTTTATCCGCTTCAACCCTTGTAACGGAAAAGATGGCGAAAAGAAAAAAAGACGATGATTACCGTGCATTCCAGGCTGCGTGGACAGAGGAATTTGCATTTGTGGAGAGAGCAGGATCTGCGGTATGTCTAATATGCAATGATAAAATTGCATCGATGAAACGGTCAAATATAAAGCGGCACTTCGATACGCACCATGCTTCATTTGCATCGAAATATCCAGCGGAGGACAGCAGGAAAAGGGCATGCGAGGAGCTACAGTGGAGAGTGCAGACGAGTCAGCAGCAACTACGTGTGTGGACCAAGCAAGGTGACGGGAATTCCGCTAGCTTTGCGGGGGCTTTGGCAATAGAAAGGAATGGAAAGTCATTCACAGATGGCGAGTATGCCAAAACACTCATGCTTGATGTGGCCAATGAACTGTTTGATGACTTCCCAAATAAAGACAAGATAATCAAACGAATAAAAGACATGCCCCTGTCAGCAAGAACTGTGCACGATCGTAGCATCATGATGGCAAATCAAGTCGAGGAAACACAAATTAAGGACATAAACGGCGGGACATACTTTTCTCTCGCGTTAGATGAGTCAACAGACGTTAGCCATCTATCTCAGTGCAGTATCATTGCCAGGTAGGCTCCAGGTGACACACTGCGTGAGGAAAGCTTGGCTGTTTTGCCAATGAAAGGGACAACAAGAGGAGAGGATTTATTCACGTCTTTCATGGAGTTTGCTAAAGAAAAAAAACTACCGATGGATAAACTTATTTCTGTCTGTACTGATGGTGCACCCTGTATGTTGGGGAAGAACAAAGGATTTGTAGCGCTTCTCCGTGAACATGAAAAGAGAGCCATCCTAAGTTTTCATTGCATCCTGCACCAGGAGGCGCTTTGCGCTCAGACGTGTGGCCAGGAGCTTGGCGAGGTGATGTCTCTGGTCATTCGAGTGGTCAACTTTATTGTTGCCCGAGCTTTAAATGATCGCCAGTTTAAAGCTCTGTTAGAAGAAGTTGGGAATCATTATCCCGGTCTGCTTTTACACAGCAACGTGCGTTGGTTGTCAAGGGGGAAGGTGCTCAGCCGTTTTGCAGCTTGCCTGAGTGAAATCCGGACTTTTCTTGAAATGAAAGGCGTCAAGCATCCTGAGCTAGACAACACTGACTGGCTCCTGCAGTTTCACTATCTCGTGGACATAACTGGCCATCTGAACCAGCTCAATGTGAAAATGCAAGGTATTGGAAATACAATCTCATCCCTTCAACAAGCAGTGTTTGCATTTGAAAGCAAGCTGGAAGTCTTTCTCAGGGACATTGAAACAGGTCGTCTTCTGCACTTTGAAAGACTGCAACAATTTAGAGATGCATGCTTAGCAAGTGACTCCACTCAACATCTGGATCTCCAGCAGCTAGCTGGCTTTACGTCCAATCTCCTGCAGTCATTCAAAGCACGTTTTGGAGAATTTCGTGCGCGCACTGGTCTTTTCAAGTTCATCACTCATCCACATGAGTGTGCAGTGGACAAAATCGACCTGACATGCATCCCCGGGGTCTCTATCGGAGACTTTGAGCTGGAAGTTGCTGACCTGAAGGCATCAGACATGTGGATGAGTAAGTTCAAGTCACTTAATGGAGAGTTGGAAAGTCTTGCGCGACAGCGAGCAGAGCTGGCGAGGGAACACAAGTGGACAGAAATTAAAAATCTTCAACCTGAAGACCAGCTGATTCTTAAAACTTGGAACGAGCTTCCTGTGATATACCACACAATGCAGCGTGTGAGTATTGCCGTATTGACCATGTTTGGCTCTACATATGCATGTGAACAGTCTTTCTCGCATATGAGGAACATTAAGACCAACCTACGCTCACGTTTAACTGATGGAAGCCTCAACGCCTGCATGAAGCTCAACCTCACCACGTATGAACCAGACTACAAGGCCATCAGCAAAACCATGCAGCACCAGAAGTCGCATTAAAAGTAAGACATATTTAATTTATTATACGTTAAAAATACTATATGGCTCTCAATGAAATATATTTAGAAATATTTGGCTTTTATGGCTCTCCCAGTCAAAAAGGTTCCCGACCCCTGACCTAGAGCAACAGCCTGTGAACAAAAATTGAACTACACTAATGATGCAGAAATGTTGAGTGATGCCAGAAAATATAGAGAGATAGTAGGTAGCCTAATTTATCTGACTACATGTACGAGAGCCGATCTAAGTTTTGTAGTAAGTAAACTGTCACAGTACTTTACTGAACCAACAGAAGAGCAATAGATTACTGTAAAAAATGTACTGAGATATCTGAAAGACACAATTTACAAAGAGTTGTGTTACAGGAAATGGGACGATGAGAAACTATGGCTACAAGCGTACAGTGATGAAGATTGGGTGGCTGACGTAAATGACAGACGCAGCACAACTGGTTATTGTATAAACCTAAATGAAAATGGTCCTTTGGTTTCTTGGAAAACCAAAAAGCAGCCCACTGTTGCACTGTCCACTTGTGAAGCAGAGTATATGGCGTTAGCCGCAACTACACAAGAGTGTATGTACCTAGTGCAACTACTAGAATGTATTGACAGACGTCAGTACGCACCACCTAAGGTCTATCAGGATAACCAAGGTGCAATAGCGTTGGCAAAGAATCCTGTAAGCAGACAGAGATGTAAGCACGTTGACAAAGTATCACTTTGTAAGGTCAACTGTGAATGATGGAAAAATAAGTCGAGTACTTCCCAACAGACCAGATGGTAGCAGATGTGCTGACGAAACCTATAACAAAAATTAAGTTGGTTAAGTTTGCAAAGTGTATGTTTGGAGAGTAACCATGTAAGTGAAAGGTTACATGATGCAAGGTAGAAAACCTTATGTTTTGAGTTAAGAAGATGAACAATATGAGAGCAAGTGGGGGTGTTGACATATATTAAATGTGTGCTCTCAATTGTAGAAGTAAATTTTTATTTTTGTATTAACACAGGCAAACGTCATGAGTACATACGGGCAAATGAAATGCGCTGAGATTGACACGTGGTCTGCGTATACACTGCGTACACAATTATTAGGCAAGTTGTAATTTTGACGATTAATTTTATTTTTTAACAACTACAGCGCTCTCACTCAATCCAAAATGTTAATAAAGCTCAAACCTGAATATTTAAGAAAGTAAAAGTCAGGTTTTGTCTTTCTTAAGAGAATATCTCGGTGTGCACAATTATTTGGCAAATATTGGTGCGCAGAATTATTAGGCAACTAAAGGAAAAACGAATATTTTCCCATCTCACTTGTTTATTTTCATCTGTTAAAGTGAAAATAATGAACAAACAACTGAAAATGTACAAATAAACATTTCTAACATTTCCACAAAAAAAAAATCTGACCAATATAGCCACCCTTCTTTTCAATAACCATCACAAACCTTCCATCCATGGAGTCTGTCAATTTCTTTATCTGTTGACAATCAACTTTTTGTGCAGCTGCAACCACAGCCTCCCAGACACTGTTCAGAGAGGTGTACTGTTTTCCTTCATGGTAAATCTCCCTTTTAAGAAGAGCCCACAAGTTCTCAATAGGGTTTAAGTCAGGTGAGGAAGGGGGCCATGTAATTTTCCTGTAATCTTTAAGGCCTTTACTGGCAAGCCATGCAGTGGAGTACTTTTATGCATGTGATGGAGCATTGTCCTGCATAAAAATCATGGTCTTCTTGAAAGATGCAGGCTTTTTTCTGTACCACTGCTTGAAGAAAGTGTCCTCTAAAAACTGGCAGTAGTTCTGGGAGTTGATTTTAAGTCCATCTTCAACCCGAAAAGGTCCAACTAGCTCATCTTTAATGATACTGTGGCGGACACTAGGGGCTATGCCTCTGAGATGAGCTAATTGGACCTTTTCGACCTTTCACCTGACTTAAACCCTATTGAGAACTTGTGGGCTCTTGTTAAACGGGAGATTTACCATGAAGGAAAACAGTACTCCTCTCTGAACAGTGTCTGGGAGGCTGTGGTTGCTGCTGCACAAAAAGTTGATTGTCAACAGATAAAGAAATTGACAGACTCCATGGATGGAAGGCTTGTGACGGTTATTGAAAAGAAGGGTGTTTTTTTTGTGGAAATGTTAGAAATGTTTATTTGTAAATTTTCAGTTGTTTGTTCATTATTTTCACTTTAACAGATGAAAATAAACAAGTGAGATGGGAAAATATTTGTTTTTCATTTAGTTGCCTAATAATTCTGCACACCAATATTTGCCAAATAATTGTGCACACCGAGATATTCTCTTAAGAAAGAAAAAATCTGACTAAAAAATAAAATTAATCATCAAAAATACAACTTGCCTAATAATTGTGCACGCGGTGTATAACTGTGCATCTGTCAATAAAGTCCCTCTTTCTACGTTTGATCTCGGTAAGAACAGAGCTGACGCCCCACTGTGTATTTATTCCTCCGTAAAGTTAGCATCCATTTCGGTCTAGCACTATAGTCCATGGGCCAGACGATATTTCGGTACACTCAAGGTGGCAAAACTTACTTATAATTTTTGAAAGGATCCATGTCTGTAGATGATATTTTGGTATGATAACCATTCCTGAGTGGCAGCTGTATCACAGTTATCAGCTCATGAAGTTAACCACCCGCTAAACTAAATTGCATTTTAGACGCTGGTGCATATCCTGGTTTAGCCTCATGGTCAGGACATTTTTCAATGTTCTATAATATTGTCTTTGGTATCATTTTAAAGGGGACCTTCTTAGCTTTCATTCAAGCCCTGTTGTGGATATTTCTCACAAATATAGAGGTCACTTGAGCTCTTCAACCCGTCAATAACACACATCTTTCTGCAATTTTCGCCTAAACTATATACTTTCTTTTAGCCCTGTGGCATCTAGGAATATCAGGGACACAAAACACAAAAACTGGAATACTCACAGGACTGTAAAGATTCAGAAAATGTATAATATACCCATACTATTTCATTGTGTGAGGTGATTGTGAGCCTTAAATGAGAACTAGACCAAAGCCAGTTAGGTCACAAACTGGTCTCTATACATTTGTTTAAATACGCAATCAAAATACATGATAAAAAGGAATACCATAGTGAGGTAATGAATTATTTTAATATTTTAAACAACATTGACATTTACATATACTTAGTCAATGATACATGTAATCCCATATCATTAGTGGGTATATGTAATGGTAATGGGTAGGGTAATGGGTATATGTGAATATGGTTACATTATTGTTATCAAGCTCTGGGTAACCAAGTCCAGAATCAACATCCTGTGCATCAATAGACTACTACCACAGTAATACCATCAGAATCATCACACTGTCATTCATCAAACTGCTCGTTTCTCTCATCATCTGACTCCCCAAGTTCAAAGTCCAGTTCTGGACCATCCTGCTGTTTTTGGTTACTGCAGGTCTGTAACCTGCACATGTCTGTGCATGGAAGTCCATTTGTCAGGCACATGCAGCTTGGCATTTTGCATGAATGCACACACTTGCATGTTAGCATTTCCAAGACCACATCTGGTGCAGGTGGGGAGCGCATCCAGTAAATGGCCAGCTTGCCTTCATCGTCTGTCCATCCATACTCAGTAGGGCTTGGCACCACAGGGTTAGCCTGCAGACAGCAATTCCATATTGCTGCCTGATAGTTGGCTCGTTGAACATGCATAAAGAGACAGTCTCTACATGGTGGCTGCTGGCTGGACTCAACCTCTCCCCTTTTGGTGCAGAAGAGCTGGTAACGCAGTTTGTTCACCTCAGCAGTGCTGCTATTAGCAACATACATCCGACAGGTGAATTGGCCAATTTTCTGGAACAGCTCATCACTCACATTCCATGTCTGTCCCAGTTGACTAAAAGTCTCTTGGCAGGAAGTGTGCTTTCTCACTATCTTCAGGGCATTCAGCTTCCCTCGACCAGCGAATGCACTGACAGTGTCGCAGCCTGTGAAGGCATGTAAGCCAATTAGGCTGTCACAGATGCTGTCTCCAAGTGAACTTGCCAGTTTGGTGATGTCGACAAACCGTGTGCGGTTCTGAGTCCCACACTTCTGGTAGATGGGACAGGTGATGTCCTTCTGGAAGCCAAGACAAAGCACCATGACATCAGTGTCCTCAGCTGTGATGATAACTGACTTTGAGCCCGCATTTGCTGCATGCAATGCATGCAGGAGCAGACGGGTGTCAGCTTCTTCATGTGTGGAGTGCAGTTCTGCTGCTTCCTCACACCCATCTTCTGTCAACTTGTAGCAGGTTTCCTCACAGGTCATGTACAACACCTTGCCATGCAGCATAGCTCTGTATCGTGGGAGTTTCCACTCTTCCACCAGAAACTTGATGAGACTGGTCTTGTTGGAGGAACTGCACAGAAATTTTCTCCACTGGTGGACGTGGTGTCCCCCTGCAAGATTCTTGTACTGGAGAGTGATGTCTCCATCCCCGGTTCAGTCGTTCAGCATCTTTGATCGAAGTCTGGTGATAGACATCAAAAACAACATCAACCTCCCACTCTGTGCTCCCTCATGGAGGACCTGGGTCAAGGCTGACTCTGCCACCTGTGCAAAGGTTTTGTTGTTGCCATTCATTTTTTGGACCAGGCTCATCCCATCAATGATGGAAGTAGATGGGGTTGGGATGTCTACTGCAGGAGATACATTCTTTTCAAGCTCTCTGGCAAGTGCAGCCTTGTTTGTTTTTCGTAAGGACCCATCAGCATTTGCCAGTGCCCATGGTAGTGGGCCCAATGGGTAGGCAAGGACATCCTTCAGATTCACCTTCCTGCTTTCAGCCACCAGGATCATGTGACTGAAAAGGTTTCTATCTGCCTTCAGAACCACATCCTGTGCTTTCTTTCCATGAGCTTGTTTTGTGCTGACATTGGAGAATGTTTTCAGACTTTGCTTGGTCATCTTGTCGTGGAATTTCACAGGTGGTGGGTCTGCATCTAACCTTGTTTGCTGGAATGCTTGGTAGGCCTCGTCTCCTTTCTCAAGAGCTCTCAAGAGATCTATGGTCACATCAGGTGGAGCCATGTTGCCAGTGGAGAGGCTAACCAAATCAATCTCATCAGGGGACATAGGATTGAGCCAGTTATTCTCCATAAGGTCCATGAGAGACTGGACATCTGCTTCATCTCTCTTGATCCTTGGACTCTGTAGATCTGGATGAGACCATTTGCACCTGCCTTGACCTGTCAGGTCTCTCAGCTGTCTGAGGTACATGCTTCTATACTCAGCTGTGAGATAATATTTGGTCACAGCTCCTGGCTTCAAGCTGAATCCCTTTGTCCCTCCAGCTGTTTGGGTGTCTTTGTTCACCGTTTCTTCTATAGCTTGGTCAACAGGGATTCGGCCAAAGGGATTGGTGGAGCCCAGTTGGACTGAGAAGCCTCCTTCCATGAATTCTGTGTACACATCTGGGTGTGTGATGGGCAGCTCAGACATCTGGGCGTAGTAGTAGGGGAGGTAGCGTGCATAATTCATCCTGTCATAAGCAAAGCACCATGGGATCATTGCTCGAATGCTAGCCAAGTGTAGCATCCAGTCTCCCTCTCTGGATGCTCGGATGAGCCCCAACAAGATTTCAACCATGTCCAAATAGGACATCCAGAAGTTCGAGAGGCCGCCGTTTCCACCTCTAAGGAACTCACGGTAGACTTCAAATAGATCCATGATGCGTGTACAAGAGCTGTTCTCGAGGACCTCCTTCAAAGCATGTTGTGAGACTTCTTTCCCAAGGCTGTCAATGGTCTTCAGTGTCTCATTCAGGTGAACCATGTCATTCCTGTGAGTTTCTTCCAACCAGGACAGGAAACCATTCAAGGTCAGTCGCATGAGAGCCTCATACAGGAGCTTGTGTAGTCGCACTGCCCTGTTGTACTTGCGGCCATCCATAACACCAGCAATTGAGCCTTCTGCAATCATGCCAGACTCAATGCAGAGGTCTTTGAGTCCAGCATCTTGGAAACGCTTTCCTATTATTGCCAGCAGTGTGCAGATGGTGTGGAATACCCCAAGCCTAACGATGATATCATGGAACTTGTCATGGTGTTTCCATGTGATCTCGACAGCCTTCGCATACAGGGCTTGGTCAAAGACACAGACAATCTTCCTCAGGCCTAAGCACTGCATGATGCTCAGTGACTGGTTAAGCACCTCGTTGACAGTAGACATTTGTGTCGCTGGAGCATTGATGGTAGGCAGATAGCCTATATTGTCGGGGATGACCGTCATCTCTCCTCGAGTCAGGATGTTGAAGCCTGTCCAGCTGCTGACTGACTGTTCTTCTTGTTGTGACATGCATGCTAGGACCCAAAGAAGGTTTTTCTCTCTGGCAAGCTTAGTATTGGCTGCAGTATCGGCATCTGACTTTTTGCTTTGTGGTGGCCCTACCCGTTGTCCAGCATTGTAAGTTGGTAACATTGGTGGGGGTCCATCAATGCTTCTCTTCTTTGTTTTGGGAACAGTGGGCATGGGTTGGACAGGAAGTGGGTTGACTGGCTTTGCTTGCACAGCAATCCCATTGACTCTGTGAGATGTTCCCTCACCACTGACAGTTTCTTCAAGACGGTCGATATTGTCCCAGGCTAGAGTTGTGAATATGCCAGGATGGATGTTAGCTGGAAGGGCAATGCCACTCCCTGATGATGAGAGTTTCTGGAGACACAGGGCATTGTTGATCTCTTCCATCTGTGAATAGGACTCACTGTGACCAAGTCGGTTGAGGATGTTTATCAACTCTACATTTCCTGTCAACGATTTGACACTGAATGGCAGAACAATGTGCTTGGAAGGCTTGGTATTTCCACATGTCACTGCATATACTATGTCATGGCCAAATGACTGCAGAAGGCACTGCACTCTCTGGGATGCATGATCAGGATCATTTGAGCCTGTGAGTAGAGAGTACAGGAAGATAATGAGCGACTCTGGAATGGTAGGACATTCTGCTTCTGGTTTGACTTCAGGCGGCCAGGTTTGAGGAACATCTTGACTTTTAATGTCTGCTCTCAATTTGATGGCTGCTTTGGCTATAACATCTTGTGCACTGACACTTTTCAGGGTCTGCAGCTCCCTTTTGAGAGACTGATTTTCTTTGGCAAGTTCCCTCATGGACAAGTTATCGGGATAGAGGAGGAATTTTCCTTTCTCATCAGGGAATATCTGCAAGGCTCCAGCAAACTCACTCTCCAGGTTTCGCCTTATGTGCTTCTTGGTTGATTCCTTGACTTGGGCAATGCCTTGGGAGTTCATTGAAGCTACCAGTCTAGAAGAGAGATCAGTCATTGTCATCACTTGAGGATTGCCAAAAAGCTCCATCCTGATGAAGAGGAACAGCTCATTGTATGCCTTATTCACAGCAGCTTCATACTGGGCTGCAGCATCATCATCTTCATTGCTGGCAACCTCTCCTTTGGAAACCTCTTCTTTGGTGTAAAGTCTATAGCATGACCTGTGGTAGTGCCCTTCAGCTGCTACAAGGTCTCTACTCACAATGGCAAGGATTCTGCTGTCCCTTTTCTTTGTGGCTGCACTCCTGATCTTTGCATCAGCTCGCAGTTCTCGACACTGCACCAGTACTTCTCTCGTATTCTGTCTCTTGGAATATTTGCTGTTTTTCTGACAAAATATGCACTCTGCATCATAAGTCCTAGATGTACTTGGAGCATGTCGAGCTACGCTCTTAGATTGTTTCTCTTCAGCAGAGACACAACTTTTCTTTTCTTTTGCAAGGAG